>NW_022883642.1:0-32221 GCF_011952255.1 Bombus vosnesenskii
ACCAACTGGCAGCTCTTCAGAGAAGTCTTTACACACTCAGCCTCAGCCTTCACCCCACTAAAAACAAAGGAAGATATCGAAGCAGCCACGGAATACTTAAACACGAGCATAATAAACGCAATCCGCCTCTCCGCACCGACAAAGCCATCTAACAGCAAACAAGAATATCCCCATTACATACTAAAAAAATAGCAGAAAAACGAAGACTAAGAAGAGTATGGCAGACCCATAGAACACCGGAGGACAAACGCAAACTTAACAACGCAACTAGAAAGCTATCCAGAACCTTAAGAAACTATAAAAACGACTGTTTCCATAAATACCTCGCCAGCGTATCCCCCACAGCCGACGCCAACTACTCACTATGGAAGGCCTCCAGGAAACTCACACGCCCCCCACAAATAATCCCACCTATCCGCCGTCCGCAAGGTGGATGGGCGCGAAGCCCCATAGAAAAAGCCGACCTGTTTGCAAAACACTTGTCAAAAGTATTCAAACCCCATTCCCCCCAAACCGCCGCGGACGTTACTGAATACCTGCACACCCCTTCCAAATGTCCCCTCCTATCGAACCCTTCTCCTCTGCTGAGACTATAGAAACAATCAGTCGCCTAAACCCCAAGAAAGCAGCAGGACACGACCTAATAGGCAATAGAGCAATCAAGGAACTTCCCACAAAAGGGATAGCACTCATCACATCGGTTTTTAATGCTATCCTTCGCCTGGAACACTATCCTAAGGCTTGGAAAATCTCATTGATTACCCTCATCCCCAAACCCGGTAAACCGATATACGAAACCTGCTCCTATCGCCCAATCAGTCTTTTCCCTACCCTGTCCAAACTATTCGAGAAGATGCTCACGAACCGACTCCTTCCAATCCTGGAGAACTTGAAAACACTCCCAGATCACCAATTCGGCTTCCGAAAACATCATTCTACAGTAGGGCAAATCCACCGCCTAACACATACGATCAGCCAAACACTCGAAAAGAAAAAATATTGCTCAGCGGTCTTCCTAGACATCCAACAGGCATTCGATAAAGTATGGCATGAAGGGCTACTATACAAACTTAAAAAGATCCTACCCCACCCCTACTACTCCATCCTAAAATCTTACCTAACCAATAGGCAATTCATGGTTAAATACCTAGACGCCACTTCCGCAACATTCCCAATAGAAGCCGGCATACCCCAAGGTAGTGTCCTCGGACCTCTACTGTACTCCATCTACACTGCCGACCTACCTATATCAAATGATATAACAATAGCGACATTTGCAGACGACACAGCGCTATTAGCTTCCCACGCAGACCCGGTAATAGCCTCATCCACTCTCCAGCGAAGTCTCGACTCCATGGAAAAGTGGTTTCACAAATGGGGCTTCAAAGTCAACGAAAAGAAATCCTCACATATAACCTTCACGCTCCGAAAACAAACCTGCCCCCAGGTCACCATCAACAATGCAACAGTTCCTAGCAGGGACACAGTCCGATATCTGGGCATGACCCTGGACAGGAGACTAACGTGGAAGACACACATCTCAGATAAAACGAAGCAACTAAAGGACAAACTAAAAAAACTCTATTGGCTCACGGGCCGACGCTCCAAACTAAATATACAGAATAAAATTACCCTCTACAAGACCGTAATAAAACCTGTCTGGACCTACGGAATCCAACTATGGGGAACAGCAAGTAACTCCAACATTGAAATACTCCAACGCTTTCAATCGAAAACGCTAAGATCCCTAATTGACGCACCTTGGTATGTAACCAATGAAACAATACACCACGACCTCAAGATACCCACCGTCAAAGAGGAAATAGCAAAATATAGCAACAGATACAGCAAAAGAATCAACAAACACCAAAACCCCCTAATCACTGGACTACTCCACACGACGGACCAGACTCGCAGGCTGAAGAGGCACTACCCGCTAGATCTAAACGTCAGATTCACTTAATTATCCAAATTAAGCATATGCACTTACTTATAATACTTATAAATTATACCTAGCTATAATAGTATTAACTTATTGTAAATAAATAGCCATGTCACTGCGCCACGCCAGAAAAATTACTGAAAATTCTCAACGCGAGAATTGATTGTAATTTCAACAAATAAATAAAAAAAAAAAAAAAAAAAAAAAAGATGGCTTTGTCGGTGTGGAGAGGCGGATTACGTTTATTATCCTCGTGTTTAAGTATTCCGTGGTTGCTTCGATATCTTCCTTTGTTTTTAATAGGGTGAAGGCTGAGGTTGAGTGTGTAAAGACCGTATCTTCCCGTAGTTGGGACAAAGACCGTTTGTCTGTTTGAAGGACTTTAGTTAACTAAACCTTAAGATTTATAACGGGCCCTCGGGCTAGCCGAACATGTACTGCGGAGACGCATCGACATCTGGCAATCATCTTACTCGAAGAATAGGGTCTGCACGTGGCGAGCCACGGGACAGAAACCGTTGGAATGTTTACTGTCGCGTGTCGCCACAAATATTTCTTTTAAGGAGAGCTATAGAATTACTTCATACCTTTGTTAGGCAAAGCATTCATCCCGTGACCGCGGCTACGTTCGGCGACTGACTGTCGCCTCGAGCCCAAGCTCATTATCACAGTTCTCGGATAATTACAATCGGGTTGAATAACTACAATTGTTCAATTACAGCTATAGTAGACTCTAGGTTACAATGTTGCGGGATTATCCAAAATTCCAAAGGCTCCGGTGTTCTTTCATCTCCGACATATGTATATGTCGGAGGTGAAAGGAAAGCCGAAGCCTTTCCTTGGAAATTTTGGGAACATCCTCTAGTACTTTAGCCTAGATTTTATTATAGCTGTAATTGTTTAAAATTTGTGATAGCGAGATTGGGTTCGAGGTGACAATTGGTCGCCGAACGTAGCCGCGGTCACGAGATAAACGTTTTGCCTAAGGGAGGTCTGGAGTGGTTGTATGGGTTTTCCGAGAAGTGTGATTGTGGCGGCATGCGGCCTCTAGAGCGGACCTAGCCACGTGTGAGGTTACCTGGAAGGTGCCGAGACAATGGGACATACATTGTATCAATAACCAAACTCCAGGCAGAAACTGCCTAGAAACGGCGTTCCGAACTTTTCGATGCTTCTAACGAGTGCGTATCGAATTGCAGACGAGGCTGGCATACGTGCGATTGCCTTGGAGAGTGACGCATCGAGCATTTTCGTCAATCGTATTTTGCGCCTAAGATTATTTTTTACGCTTAGTAAAGAGTTATCTCGTTGGCCGTGGATTCGTTTGAACCCAACAAAAACATTGTTAATAGTGTACATTAAATTCATTATTCGTAAATCATATTATTCATTAACTTCATTGTTCATCAAATTTATTATTCATTAGATTTAATTATTTGTTAAGCTTAGTGATAGTCTTGTATATACGTGTACATATAATCTCGGCTTTGTGAAACGATGGCTAGTCCACGCGAAGAGTTGTCACGCGCCCAAAATTCCGATCTTAACCCGACATATATATATATAAAGAATATATAAAGAATAAGTTGATTAAAATTTTGAACACAAATAGAAATTTAATGTTAATTATTCTCATTTTTAACCTTTAACGCTCCGACTTTTAATTGTGAATATCGACCGACAACTCCAACTTATTCTCATTATACTTCGACTTGCAAGGTTTTAACACTTTACCGACCGATAGCCGAATAATCGCTTTTTTGTCGTCGACACTTACCGACTGATAGACTATTAATCGGCTATTACTATAATTAAAAGCTATTACTTATAATTCTCCATGAGAATTGGTTGTAAAATTCTTTCAACTAAAAAAAAAAAAGGAAAAAAGTTTTTAAGTACCAGATTTTAAAAAAGGTACCGCACCGCACCGCACATAGGTGGTGCTTGAGAGGCACACTTGGAGCGTTAAATGTTAAGAGGAGATATAAATTTCTAAATTTATCAAATACAAAAATATTATTCAGAAATACTTGAAAAACTTTGACATTTTTTAGGAAAAAACATGTTTTGCAACAACAAAAAATTATCAATGTACAATGGAAGCTTCCCACACTAGAAAGGAAAAGAGGAACAAAAGTAACCAATATTAAGTGGTTAGAAGATTCGTAAACGTCAAATAGATGTATAACATTACAAAACATCAGTGATGAGAATTTATAAAATCATTCTACTTTTATATCAAAAACAATACATTAAATGTAATGTAAATTAAATAAGACAAGGAAACGTTAAAACTACATATAAGAACCAAAAAACATATAACGAAACAATTGGAAGAACAAATGAAATTACAAGAGCTCGATTCAGACGCATACAGGATAGTAAGAAATATTCCAAAAAATAAAAATGTAAATTATTATACCTACTAAGCAAAGATATTAAAAGGTTTCAGGTGACAATAAAAGAATTACACCCAAAACTTTTTTCTTATTTGGTAGACTTTTTACAATCAATTCTCATTGAGAATTATAAGTAATTTAAACACCCAAAACTTGACATAAAATATATCAAAACAGATCTATTGGAAAGGAGACACACGCTACACAACGTAATTTACTTAAGCGAAAGTGTCGCTTTAACATCATTGTCAATGTTTCTCTCTGAACGTGAATAAGACGGTATGTGATACGTTCATAAAAGTATAAACGCCAAGAGCTAATAATAATATTCCACAGTGTGTGAACGACATGGACGCACGAAAAATTATTGTAATAAATTACCGACTCGTGTCAAATGTTCAGGTATGTGTCTCTCGATTAATTGCTCATATGTAAAAAAATAAAAAAGGTAATCTGTGCAAATTGCAGAAACAATCATCCGGCAAGCTACAAATGTTGGATTGTAAGGAAGGAGCTGCAAAAAGATTATTTCTTCCAATTATCACCAGCCATTTAGTATCCATTTATATTATTATTCGGTTTATAGCCAAATGGTTCACAATGTTTAAACATACAAGAACCAAATATCGACTGCATTAACGAGTAACAAATTTTAAGCAGAAATGATAAAAGAAAGCAATAATCAAAAACTTAAAGAAACAACGGAAAAGACCTGAATACGATATAATAACAGCAAAAATATTAAAAGAAATTCCGGACAAAGGAGTAAGATTTTTATTTTCAGGCTAGGGAATTTTCCACAGATATGGAAACGTGCACAGATAGTGTTAGAAAAAGCAAATAAGAATGTAATACCACCATCCGCTTATAACCAGTAACTTTCCTTCCAATTATATCTATATTGTTTTCTGGCTTTTCTTTGAATCTGTTAATCGTATGTTGTGTCGTGTCTTACCTTGTTATGTAGTATTTAACCAGGATCATTTTTTCCACCATCGTTTAAGAACGGATGGCTTTAAGCCGAACGTAAATGTCGAATCATACGAGGATCAGAGACACCACCAGCAACGTCAGGCTTTTAACCTTTCTTATAATTTCCCACACAGGAATTTTACAAAAACTCTTCCAACCATTCCATAACCAGCTATCGACGAGACAAGCCAACTTTCTTTTTCCAGAAATTCTCTGCAAGCCATGGATAGGATAGAAACAAGAGGAATCGTGTACTATTGGATTGGCAACTAAGTGATTGCGGATTTTGCCATTAAGTGGTAATGACAAGATCCGCAATCATTTAGTTGCCAACCTAATATATTATAGTTTGAATGTATATGTTGATATTAAAACTATTCGATTCTTCGATCCATACTATGGAATCCAACATCCAAAATAGTGGAGAAGACAATTGACAAAAGATGAATGGATGAAATAATAGCTAAATCCCTTTTTTTTGTACGTGGAGAAATGCTCATGGACGCTTTGTTGGTGCTGCAGTAGCATAGCAGTGTCGGACTCTTACCGACTAAAATGGAATGCCACGGAACCTCTTGCAAATTACGGCTGGTGCACTCTCCTAAAAGTTTCCTAACTGATTAATTTGGCGCTAGCGGACGCCATTGCCGCTAGCGCCACCTCCCTGAAAGTCTTGACCCATAGCGGGCGGGGCGGAGCGGTCCAGGGCCACCAGACCACCATCTCCCTCGGCCGCATTAAAAAACAATTTTTTTTTCTTTTCTTTTGTTTTTTCTTTTCTTTCTTTTTTGTTTTTTTATGTTTTTCTTTCTTTTTGTCCTTTCGTTTAGTTGTTAGTGATTGTCAGTGTTTTTTATTTTTTCTTTTTTTTTCGTGGAGGACGTTCTCATAGACAACCTCTTACCTCTCCATCGTGCCGACCGGGGGACACTGGGCGGCGGCAGAAGGTAGTGTGTCGGCCGGACTCTTACCGACTAAGATCTCCACAGTGAAAATGGTAGAAACATGGTCGGAAGTGTGAGTGGTCGTCGGCCCTGGGGTGCTTACCAAGCAACTCTACCAAGCACTCGCGGAAAGTACCAACGCAACGCATATGGGAGATGTCGTATATTAGCTTTTGAGAGAGATTTTGGGTTTTCCATCCTTTGGAAATATATCCAGGGCGAGGATTCGAATTCACGATGCGTCGTCTTCAGTCCCGGGCCATAACGAGTGTAGCTTTTTTTTTTTATAATGTTTATTGACCAGTAGATGAATGTGTTAGATAGATGATACATTTACACTGTACATGTGAATGTGTGCGTAAGCGTCAGAGGACGTCGAGGGCTCAGTTGAGACAAAAGACGATTGGTAGCTGTTAGAAGGATCTATTAGAATTGTCTGTTGACAACAATCGTACGTGTAAGAAGGTTATCGAGGTCTTCAGAGTGTAGTATATGTCGGAGATGAAAGGACATCGAAGCCTCTCCTTTGGAACTTCGGGATAATCCCCTAACACCGTAATCTAGATTCTATCATAGGCGTAATTAAACAATTGTCGTCTTTCGATCCGATTATATTTGTTCGAGATTTGCGATAATGAGCTTGGGCTCGAGGCGACAGCCAGTCGCCGAACGTGGCTGCGGCTCGAGGGCGGCTAGCATCTTTTTCTAACTACCGATATGGAGATTGACCAATCAGCAGCAACGTCAATTTCCCTTACTTTCCGAACGAAGGCTATCCCCGATGAATCCCATGATCTCGTGTCCTTGGACACACCCCATCGTAGTTTTTCCTCTGTGGCATTGTTGGGACGGAAAGTCATTCTTTCTTGCGACAATGTATAATCCGAACGAAGTTTCGTTTCACGCCCCGAACTCTAATTCTAATGTAAACCCGACAAATATATGTATAGCTGTTGTGAATAAAGTAAATCATTTACTTTTCCGATTCCTCTCTATACCTTAACAGAATGTTACATTGGCATGCTGTTCTCCATAAACAATGAACTTTGGTTGTGGGCCTGTTTAGGCAAAAGTACCGATACATGACGGTACGACATAGGCATACAATATTTTGTATGTCGGAATTACATTTTTTTAGCTTTACAATATAGAAATTGGATTTAAGTCGCTATAGAGCGGTGCGTATATACGATGTAGTTTTTTCTTTCTATCTCTGTTCTGAAAACCTGGTCGCAAAAACAGGACAGTTCGTTAGTCTATTCGGTTTCGGAGGGGCTGTGGGATTTTGGAAAGGGGTCGGTGAGGGTGGACGGGGAGGGGAAGGGAGGGGTGTCCTGTAGAATTATTTGCAATATTTACAAAGTTTACAATATTCACACTATTTTATACGGAGGGAGATTTGAGCGTTGCCGTTTTGTGGCTCTTTCTCTTGTTATTCTCTTTTTTACTATGGTTTCGGTATCCACCAATTTTTTTATGTTTTTTCTGTGATTGTCTTCTGTGTCTTTTTGGGGAAGGGCCATGTTGTATCTCCACCTAGTGTCTACGGTTTGTCCACTTAAGTTCTTCTCTATTGTTTTAATCCCTATCTTTCTTTTTATATGGTATATTATTGGGATATTATTTTGGTCTTGGAGATAGTTTCTTTCGTCTAGGTATAAAAACGCTTCGGGCGGGGGTGGGGGGGCCTAACCTGTTGTCAGTGTATTTTTGTAATACGAATCGTTTGGAAATAAGCAACCGAAGATTAAATTATTTTGTTTTATCTTTGCAGTTTGCGCGAAGTGGCTCCTTGTTAGTTTTGAGATGCTTTTCTTTTTATTTATTTATTTACATTTTACAATTTGTCCAGTAGGACATTTGGTAAAATATTATAGCTTAGTGGTATAATAATATAACATGTGGATGGCTACCCCCAGTGGGATACCATCTTCGAATTTGATTGATTTATTTCTCTAGTGTGGTGTGTGTTTGTTTGTTAGGTTATGTACTTGTTTTAAGATGTGGCAGTCGATGCGGTGGTTCTTGGCTATGTCGTAGATTCTTTTATTTTTGACGTATTTTTTGAATCTGCTGTGTTCGAATCTGTAAGTACTCAGGCAAGCCCTGATGCATTTTCCTTCGAATATGCGAATTTTTTCCATTAGGGAAACTGATACGTTGTACCAGATTAGGCAGCTATAGGTTATGATCCGTCTGATTAGTGCTTGGTAGCACAGGATTTTTACTTTGCTGTTGAGACGCTTGGTGTAGAATAATCTTTTCGTCTTCTAGAATGCTTTGCTGGCTTTGGAGAGTTGAATTTCGAGGTGCTGTTTGCAGTTTAATTTGTCGTCTATATTTACGCCTAGATATTTTACGCAATTTTTGTGTGGTATGAGCTCCCCTTCGTTTGCTTTTCCTCTTAATTGGAATTTTTTACAGTGTTCTCTTTCTATTGGGCCTTTTTCACTTGACGTGGATCTAAACAGTATGGTTTCGCATTTGGTAGCATTAATTTTTAGTTTCCATGTATAGTAGTAATCGTTAATTTTGTCAAAAAGGTTCTTGAAGTTCTGTTCTTATTGTTTAGGTGTAAAAGTGTTGTTCGTGATAATTGTTGCGCTGGCTGTAGATGTCGCTGATGGGGTAACTGCTGTTTTTCTTCTAATTGCGTTGAATTGATTTTCTGGGATTACGTTATTTATTGCGCAGAAGGAGGCTAGGGGGTTGTTTATGACTATTTCCAAAACTTTGCTTATGTTGGGGAGGAGGCTTATAAGTCGTAGGTTTGCAGGTGATGAACCGTCTTTATTTTTTTGTAATGGCTATTAATTTGGCCTTTTTCCATTTTCCGGGGAAATACGTGTTATTTAGCGCATTGTTGAAGAGTACCGTGTAGTACCATTTTATTTCGTTAGGTAAGCGTTTGAGCAAAATGTTTGGCATGCCATCGAAGCCGTAGGATTTTTTCTTGTTTAGTTTCGAGAATATTATATTTAGTTGGCTGTAATTTGTAAAGTAGTTTATTTCTGGTTCTGGTTGTTTGGGGTTGTCCGAGGTGTTTTCGTTTGAGAATGTGCAAACTGTTTTATTTTGCGCTATGCCTTGTTCTATTTTATTTTTGAGTTTGTTTGTTTCGGCGATGATAATGCTGTTCAGTCGTTCTCGACCCATGTGGTCGTTTCGTGTGTGTGTTTTGGAAAAGTGGGTGCCGATAATGTTTAGTTTTTCCGTTGTTTTTTAACGAGCGTAGCTGGCTATCCGGCCAAAAGCTAAATACCTAATCCTAGGCCAACAATTTAGATTCAGGAAGAATCAGAATACAGTAAAGTAAATACACAGAATGACCAGCGACGTAATTAGATCAACGGAAGGTGGAAAATACTGCACCGCGTTGCTTCTCAATGTGGAAAAAGCCTCCGCTAAAGATTGAATGATTTTATGTATTATGTGATAAAATGAAGGATTTTAAGGAAGTTATAAACAATTCTGCTGAATAGCACATATAGAATTATTTTCTCCCACATTACGAATAGGTATTTGTATGTTAAAATTAGAAGTGTATGTGTCCTCTCTGAAAGAAATTAACGGTTCCACAAGAAAATGTCCTCGAACCCATTTTCTATTTTGTTTATTGCTAACAACGCTAAAAACGGAAACTTATTCCATCGCTACGTTCACATTTGAAAATAAGCTAGAAAAATTTGTCGAATGTGGGCAAATTGTAAAGTACAAATTAAATAATAAAAAAAAAAAAGAAAAAGAACATCTGAAAATATCCCATCCAAACATGGAAACATTAAAATAGCAAGAAGAACCTAAAACGCACGTATATAATACAGAACGTTAAGCGAGAGATAACAAAATCCAATTAAACTCAAACAAGTTTTCGCACATTGTCTTCATTTTTAAGGAGAAAGAATCTTCTGAGATTAAATTGTTAAATCAGGAAATCCAACAAACAACTTCTTGTACAGCATTTGGATCATAAGTTGGACTGGAAAACATTAAACACCTAATGATAATGAGAAAATCGTTGCACTATCTTACAGCAAGAACATCTAAATTGAGCATGAGCAACAAATTACTAGTTTATAAAACCATAACAATAACTGTAGCAGCTAACTACCGACACAAAGAAGAAATCATCCTGCCAGCGGCTAGTCTCACGTATAGTTGAGGGTTGGATGATAAAATAAAATAGCTGAGTCATAACACAATTATCAATTTTGCTTTTATTAAACTTTATTATGAATTCAGCAATCACAATGGAATATACACTGAATTAACACACACAAATCATTCCAATAACTTTATGTAATACCTAGTTACACTTATACGTTAAGTATGCGATCGTTCTAAGGGTAGAAACTCGGTAAAAGGTGTTGCCTATTCTAAAGATGGAGACTGAGTCGTTTAGTGACGATAGTGTGGATGTTGAGGTAAGCTAGGCGTGGGTGTGTCTGAGGTCACGAGATGATCTGATTCGTTAAGGACAATTTTGGTTAGGAAAGCGAGAACGATAGACATTGCTTTTGATTGGAGAATCAACATCGTTCCGGTGCCGTTGGAAAAGCAGAGGAACAAATAAAGTTCTTCTGTTTCACAAAAGAAGGATACATACATATGTATTTTCTTGTCCTTCTAACCCATTGCCGTTGCGGTCATTTGTTGCAAATTCGATCGTTTGCATCTGACCTAAATCTTGAGGTTAAAATCTTCTGTTACAAATTATTAATTAGACCTATTTATAACTTATGCTAATCCCATACGTTATAAAATCTCTGCCAATGCGATGGAAAACGCAAGGCTAGGCATCTTGAAAATAAGCGCATTAGAAGAGGCACGAATTCTTTTAGAACAGTTTTCTCTTGCTACAATAAATATAATAGCAGCAAAAATATATTATTCAACGCTTCATAATAGACTTAATAATAATGATTTAATTAAGGGAATTATATAACTTTACCCCTTATATTTTGAGAGAGCTATGAAAAATATACATGTAGTAACTGGTGGATTCTTAGAGTAAGGACAAGTGATGATGGTAGAGTTTAAAGTTTAAGGTATTTTAATGAGTTTAATTCGATAACAAAAGGACAGACTACGATATTGTAACGTCAATTCATATCAGAGACCAGGCCACACACCACGGACAGGATGGCACCCAGATGTCTGCATATCCTTGGCGCGCACCCTCAATAGTCTTAAGTGCCCACCAGGGGGGCCTTGGCATTTTTATAGTCAAGGTCCTTCGGACCAAGCGAGTATTTCCTGTCTTAAATTTCCCTTTACGTTTATTGTCTACCACGTGTTAGCTTAGAAAGTTGGTTTTCTCCACATCTGGTATGTTCCGTTGGCAACTTTCTCGCGAGGGCGGCTAAAACCCTTCCTGGTCCACCAACCGTCCTATTATCCAATCGGAGATGGTGTCTACTGCCCTCACTTTCTTAACCAAAATTGTCATCAACAAATCCGATAGTCCCGTGTCCTTAGACACACCCACCCCTAGCTTTCCTCAGACACAGTATCGTCAGTAAAACTTCACTTATTCTGTATCCTTAGAATAGTCAACATATCTGTCGGAGATGAAAGAACACCGGAGCCTTTGGAATTTTGGATAATCCCGCAACATTGTAACCTAGAGTCTACTATAGCTGTAATTGAACAATTGTAGTTATTCAACCCGATTGTAATTGTTCGAGAGTCGTGATAATGAGCTTGGGCTCGAGGCGACAGTCAGTCGCCGAACGTAGCCGCGGTCACGGGATGAACGCTTTGCCTAACAAAGGTATGGAGTAATTCTATAGCTCTCCTTAAAAGAAATATTCGTGGCGACACGCGACAGTAAACATTCCAACGGTTTCTGTCCCGTGGCTCGCCACACGCAGACCCTATTCTTCGAGTAAGATGATTGCCAGATGTCGATGCGTCTCCGCAGTACATGTTCGGCTAGCCCGAGGGCCCGTTATAAATCTTAAGGTTTAGTTAACTAAAGTCCTTCAAACAGACAAACAGTCTTTGTCCCAACTACGGGAAGATAGGGGAGACATATTTTTCAACGAGCGGCGTCTCCCACTAGCAACTTTCCCTCGAGGGCGGCTAGCATCTTTTTCTAACCACCGATATGGAGATTGACCAATTAGCAGCAACGCCAATTTCCTTTACTTTCTGAACGAAGGCTTTTCTCGACGAATCCGATGATCTCGTATCCTTAGACACACCCCATTATAGTTTTCCTCTGTGGCATCATCGGGACGGGAAAGGCATTCTCGCTCGCGATCTCATCGATCGAAGAGTAACGCCTTCGCGATCAGTGATTATTCTCAGACTTGGACTTTGTGAGTACGTTCTGTTGTCGTCCCGTTGACCGCGGATTCGTTATTGAGCCCGAGAGCATCGTCACTAGCGTCGCGAGTGCCGAACCGCCGTGATCAATTGTTAAGACTGTAATAATTCTATCATTGTAATAAACTACGCCTGTGTGTACCGTATCAATGGCTAATCCTCGAGAAGATTCATTTGACGCCCACAACCCCATTTCCAATGACCATCCGACATCAGAAGTGGGATCAGAACGGTTGCTAACGCTGGAAGGGCAGGTCGCTGTCATGAACAACCTAATCCATACGCTAATGCAACGAACGAATGCGGGAATCACCAAATTACCACATTTTAACCCAGAAGTCGCAGGCGCCGACCCAGCCGCGTGGTGCGCGGCTGTTAGTAGGGCTCTACAGAACAACCCCCTGCGAGAAGACGCGCTACACTCTGCCTTAAGTGACTCTCTACAGGGTTCTGCAGCACATTGGCTGGCGCGAACGGTGGGAAACGGAGAAGTTACCTGGCCTGGAATTAAGGAACGATTCCTTACAAAGTTCGGTGGCCGAGAGACGACGTCCTCATCGTTAATCAAGGTATCCGGGGAACCGCGGGAAGCGGGCGAATCCACGGGGGCGTTTGCCGGCCGTGTCCGTTCCCTCCTACAGACGCGGTGGCAACATTCTACGCTAGACGAAATACTTAACGCTGTCACTCTCTACATATTAATTCCACACGACCAACGTCTTAAACGATTGGCCCTCACGAGCGATATCAGAACGGAGGACCAATTCCTGAGCGAGATGCGACCCTTCTGTTACGAAGAAGAGTCGACATTTTCGCCGAGATATGCACCGGCGGAACCCGAAGCTAAGCGTCGCAAGTTATCGGGCCACCAGACGAGGTGTCATTACTGTGGTACTCTCGGACACAGAATAAAGGACTGCTACAAGAAGATGCAGAACGAACAGCAGAGGGATGCACGACGCCAGGAAGGAAACCGACCGGCCGCACCGTCCAAGGCGGTTTGCTACAGGTGTAAAGCGGAAGGCCATATCGCACCTAACTGCCCGGCGCGACGGGACGGTAGACCAGGCCCCAAGGATGAGCGTAAAGTCAACTCCTGCGTGGTGGACTCCCCAGCCGGTAGTTTAAGTCATCTGGGTGAGTCGTTCCCATTTTATTTCGATTCCGGAGCCGAGTGCTCATTAATTAGAGAATCTGTCGCTCCGAAATTCTCCGGTAGAAGAACGACAGATATAGTAGTTATGCGAGGAATAGGAAACACCTGCGTTAAGAGTACATCCCAGATCTTATCTACGGTACGCATTAACTGTTTTACATTGGAGATAACCTTCCACGTTCTGGCCGATGGTCACCTGCATTATGATATCATGATTGGCCGCGAGATCTTAAGCCAGGGTTTTGATGTAACTATTACACGGAATAGCGTCGATATTTGTAAAACGAAGACTATTAATGCCTGTAGTAAAACCCCCGAGGACGAGATCAATATCAATGCGGTTGACACTGACGTGGTTGGTAATGATAAAAGTCGGTTAATTTCTGTCCTCGAGAAATTCAAAGATTCATTCATTACGGGCTTCCCACGTACTCGCGTAAGCACGGGCCAGTTGGAAATACGGTTAATCGACCCTAATGTTACCGTGCAAAGAAGTCCCTACCGACTTAGCGAAGAAGAGCGTAGGATAGTGCGTGAGAGAATAGACGAGTTAATTAGAGCAAAAATCGTGAGGCCGAGCAACTCACCGTTCGCGAGCCCTATCTTACTTGTAAAGAAGAAAGACGGCTCAGATAGACTGTGCGTAGATTTTCGGGCATTAAATAAAAATACGGTCGCGGACCGGTATCCCCTACCGCTCATCGCGGACCAAATCGCGAGATTGCAGAAGGCGAGATACTTCATTAGCCTGGACATGGCCAGCGGATTCCACCAAATTCCCATTCATCCTAATTCGACGGAATATACGGCGTTCGTTACACCCGACGGGCAATACGAGTACGTGACTATGCCGTTCGGATTGAAAAATGCACCATCCGTTTTCCAGAGGGCCATTCTCAACGCCTTAGGCGACCTCGCGTATTCGTTCGTTGTTGTTTACTTGGACGACGTCCTAATTATTGCCGACTCAGTAGACCAAGCTCTAGAAAGGGTGAGCACCGTATTAGATACCCTCGTGAAAGCCGGATTCTCCTTTAACTTTTCGAAATGCTCCTTTTTAAAGACATCGGTACTCTACTTGGGATACGTAATTCGTAACGGAGAAGTCCGCCCAAACCCGGGTAAAATACAAGCCTTGAGTTCTCTACCTGCACCGTCGACCGTTACACAACTTAGGCAATTCATAGGTTTGGCCTCTTATTTCCGGAGCTTTATTCCCAAATTTTCACAAGTAATGAAACCCCTGTACGCACTTACCTCGAGTAACAAGAATATACCTTGGACGGATAGGCACGAACAGATAAGACAAAAGGTAATTTCCGTTCTGACCGACGCGCCGGTGCTAATGATATTTGATCCCAATTACCCCATAGAATTACATACGGACGCTAGCTCGGAAGGATATGGAGCCATTCTAATGCACAGGGTCGAAGGAAAAAGTCGAGTAGTGGAGTATTACAGCAAAAGGACTAGCCCTGCGGAATCTAGGTATCATTCCTACGAATTGGAAACGTTAGCAGTTGTAAACGCCGTCAAGCACTTCCGTCATTATTTACACGGACGAGAATTTCTCGTTGTCACCGATTGCAACTCCCTTAAAGCATCCAGTAGTAAGGTACACTTGAACGACAGGGTTTACAGATGGTGGGCTTACCTGCAAACTTTTACCTTTGACATTAGGTACCGGGAAGGTAAACGGATGGCCCACGTAGATTTCTTTTCGCGAAATCCCGTAGACTTGGATCGCAGTACGTTCAGTAAAATCGTAGAGAAAGAAATTAACCTAACCGAAATCTCCGACGATTGGCTACTAGCGGAACAACGTCGCGACCCACAAATTTCCGAGATCGTCGATAAATTACAGAACGAAGGGCTCGCGGAAGACGTCGCGAATACGTATGAGTTACGGTCCGGCACCCTTCATCGTAAAATACAGAGGAAAGGTAGAACTCTCTGCCTGCCCATCGTTCCGAGAGGGTTTAGGTGGTCCGTTATTAACCATGTGCACCAGTCCATTATGCACTTAGGTTGGGATAAAACGCTTGAAAAACTGTACGAGTATTACTGGCTCGAAGGAATGGCGAAGTATGTTCGCAAATTCGTAGAGAACTGTCATGCTTGTCGAGTTTCAAAGGCAAGTTCGGGTAGAGTACAAGCCGAACTACACCCCATACCTAAGACCAGTATACCTTGGCATACGGTTCATGTGGACATAACGGGCAAACTAAGCGGTAAAAACGATTCGAAGGAATACGTCATTGTGTTGGTCGACGCCTTCACCAAGTTCGTATACTTGCACCATACCCGTAAGTTAGACTCCATTAACACCATTAAAGCGCTTAAGTCCGCTATATTTTTGTTCGGCAGTCCCTGCCGGATAATAGCGGATCAGGGAAGATGTTTTACGGGCAAAGAATTTCGAGACTTTTGTCAAGATAAACACATTAAACTCCATTTAATTGCGACCGGAGCTAGTAGGGCCAACGGGCAGGTAGAGCGTATTATGAGTACGCTAAAAAACATGTTCACAACAATAGAAACCACCGGGCGGTCCTGGCAAGACGCGATCGGGGAAATACAACTGGCCTTAAATTGTACCACCAACCGCGTGACTAAGTCAAGCCCGTTGGAACTACTAATCGGTAAAACAGCGAGACCCTACGGCTTATCCCTACCCGACAGTATCGAAGAAAGAGAGGTAAATATCTCCCATGTAAGACAGCAGGCGATAAAGAATATAGAAGCAAGCGCCAAATACGATAAGGATAGGTTCGACAAAAACAAAGCTAAAATAGTTAGGTTCAACCTTGGCGATTTCGTGTTACGTAAAAACGAGGAAAGAAACCAGACGAAGTTAGATCCGAAATTCAGGGGTCCATTCGTAATAGCCGAGATTTTGGAAGGAGATAGATATACCCTAAAAACCTTAGACGGCAAACGATCATATAAGGACAGACACGACAGACTGAGAAAAATGCCAGAAGGTTGCGTCCCTGCTGAGTTAGACGTCTGCGGTGATGACAACGGCGGTGATAATAACGATGCAAGTATACTGACCTCAGAGGATCATTAACGCTGCGTTGTGGTCATAGTAATACACCGAGTGGTTTGATGTGTTTTTGTTGTAACCCGTTGAGAGGGTTGATGTGTTTTTGTTGTAACCCGTTGAGTGGGGTTACGTGCTTTTGTTGTAACCCGTTGAGTGGGGTTACGTGCTTTTGTTGTAACCCGTTGAGTGGGGTTACGTGCTTTTGTTGTAACCCGTTGAGTGGGGTTACGTGCTTTTGTTGTAACCCGTTGAGTGGGGTTACGTGCTTTTGTTGTAACCCGTTGAGTGGGGTTACGTGCTTTTGTTGTAACCCGTTGAGTGGGGTTTACGTGCTTTCTGGGTGTAATGCACCCAACGTGGCAATATGATCCAACAAACTGAGGTTCACCGGTGTACGAAATCGAAAATGATCTGTTGTGTCATTACGGTCCGACTGGCGACTCACAGAACGCACCTAACACTTTGAATACAAATTATAACATCACAAATTCCTATTCTCTTTTATTTTTCTGTTGTCAAACCTCCGAACGAAACTTTGTTATTGCACTGGACCCTTGACTTATTTGGACATTTAGTTAAATCGCAAATAATGTCAGTTATATCGAATCTAATGTAAGAAATATGATATTTTAGCTGCACACGAGGACGTGTGATAGTCAGGATGGCCGTGTCGGAGATGAAAGAACACCGGAGCCTTTGGAATTTTGGATAATCCCGCAACATTGTAACCTAGAGTCTACTATAGCTGTAATTGAACAATTGTAGTTATTCAACCCGATTGTAATTGTTCGAGAGTCGTGATAATGAGCTTGGGCTCGAGGCGACAGTCAGTCGCCGAACGTAGCCGCGGTCACGGGATGAACGCTTTGCCTAACAAAGGTATGGAGTAATTCTATAGCTCTCCTTAAAAGAAATATTCGTGGCGACACACGACAGTAAACATTCCAACGGTTTCTGTCCCGTGGCGGGCCACACGCAGACCCTATTCTTCGAGTAAGATGATTGCCAGATGTCGATGCGTCTCAGCAGTACATGTTCGGCTAGCCCGAGGGCCCGTTATAAATCTTAAGGTTTAGTTAACTAAAGTCCTTCAAACAGACAAACAGTCTTTGTCCCAACTACGGGAAGATAGGGGAGACATATTTTTCAACGAGCGGCGTCTCCCACTAGCAACTTTCCCTCGAGGGCGGCTAGCATCTTTTTCTAACCACCGATATGGAGATTGACCAATTAGCAGCAACGCCAATTTCCCTTACTTTCTGAACGAAGGCTTTTCTCGACGAATCCGATGATCTCGTATCCTTAGACACACCCCATTATAGTTTTCCTCTGTGGCATCATCGGGACGGGAAAGGCATTCTCGCTCGCGATCTCATCGATCGAAGAGTAACGCCTTCGCGATCAGTGATTATTCTCAGACTTGGACTTTGTGAGTACGTTCTGTTGTCGTCCCGTTGACCGCGGATTCGTTATTGAGCCCGAGAGCATCGTCACTAGCGTCGCGAGTGCCGAACCGCCGTGATCAATTGTTAAGACTGTAATAATTCTATCATTGTAATAAACTACGCCTGTGTGTACCGTATCAATGGCTAATCCTCGAGAAGATTCATTTGACGCCCACAACCCCATTTCCAATGACCATCCGACATATCTATGTCGGTCTCTTATAAGTCGCGTACTTAATGTATTGTTGTAACTAAGTCTTACATAACGTGGTTGGAGTGAATTGTGATTTATGTTAATTCAGTGCGTGTTACATTGTGATTGGTGAATTCATAATAAAGGTTGATTAAAACCAAGTAAATAGTTGTGTTACGACTCGACTATATTTTATTTTCACCGACCAACCCAAAAATTACGTGACAATATCGTCGCACGCCGACTCACACTCCGTGTCCGCTCAACTCGCACTCTGCTTCTCGACTGACCCTCTGCCCGTTTTAGCACTCTATTGTCTTTTCCTGGGCCCACCGCACACATGTTCTACAGACGCTCGTAGCCAGGCTCACGTAGGTCTTTTCGGTAAAGCTATTTACCTGAAGGACCCGGCAATGCATTGATAGAGCCGACAGAGCCTCGGCTCTCGCGACATTGTCTGTAGTTAGCTCGACGTTTCTTGGGCCCTTCTCCCCGATACTACATACGTCTCCTTCAAAAGGCTAATTAGAATACTTCCTGATATACATTGCCAGATTAAGAATCAAATCCTTTCCAATCAGCCAGAAAGTCGACGGGGCAGCCAGCTACGCTCGTTAAAGCCCAGAACTGAAGACGACGCGTCCCGAGTTCGAATCCTCGGCATGGAAGGACAGAAAAAAAGGGGAACGAAAAACCAAAATTTCTCTTAGAATATACAAACAGGCAAGCGGCCAGCCCCTCCCTTGCGTGTCTTCTGGGTGTACTTTCTAGGAATATTTGGTTAAAGATACTACTTGGTGTTCTTCAGCACACAGGGGTGGTGTCCTCCGACGATCAGCTCGCGCTGGTACCACTGTCCCGTTCGTGGAGGTTTTAGCCGGTAAGAATCCGGCACTACCTTCCGCCCGCGACCGCAGGGTAGTAAGGTGTCTATGAAGATTTCCTCCACGTAAAAAAAAAAAAAAATTTTTTTTTGTAATACGGAAGGAGACACGTTTAACACTCCCATAGACAAGGATGGAACACATATATAAATGGTAAGGCACTGTCGCCTTTCGTCGGGACTTATCAGATCTTTTTGGAGGGACCGCGAAGGGCTTCCGCTATCCTTCCGGATAACACAGGTTATCTATTAACCTTTTCTTGTGGCAAATGATCTTTACAGCTACATCCTTTCGAGCATTGCATTTCGAACAATATATTAGACGCGAATTTAGATGTTTGATCCATTGACATCGTGTAATCAAAAACGAAATAAGAAAGATAAAAACATTTGATATACAACACAGTATTACCGAGTAAATTTACACTATTAATTAGCAAATTCCAGACTTGAACAATATAATCATAGGCAAAACTTGGATACGTACCGGTG
This sequence comes from Bombus vosnesenskii, assembly GCF_011952255.1. Lineage (NCBI taxonomy): Eukaryota > Metazoa > Arthropoda > Insecta > Hymenoptera > Apidae > Bombus > Bombus vosnesenskii. The sequence goes on from NW_022883642.1 coordinate 19,806, forward strand.
GTTAGAAGGTGGCGCCTACTGACATTCTGAATCAACTTCAGTAAGCGTATTTCCTTGAATGATGAAATTAAAAATGTTACACGAGCAGCGGTAATATCGTAAATTGTTTATAATTTAATTAGACATAATGTTACTTATATGCTTGTAAAAAGTTTCTATTTGTAAATTGGTTCGTTAATTATTTTGTTTTACTTTATTTATATGATCATATATTACTTTATATCCTTTTATTTCATTTTATGTTTCTTTATCTCCTTTATTTATTTTATTTCATTAGCATAATTTTCTTTAATCTGTTCTATCTTTTCTAATAATCTGTAAGTACTGTAATTTTAAAGCCATTGGTTTGGATTCATTATAACTAATATTTTATTGATCTGCGGCATTTCAGTCAATATCACACCATTATGTTATTATTATTATTATATTATAATATTATGTAGTTATTATTATATTAAAACTGTTTTGTGAATAAACGCTAAAAAAGGTACACATTATACAGTTGTTCATCGAAATCGTTACAAAGTTACGTAGTATCTAAACACCCGACGCAACACTTAAAACTCGTTTGTCGGAAAATAGCAGCATTGCTGTCAATGACATTAGCATAATCGTCTGTGCTATGTGTATCAACACAAGCGTCGGACGCGTGTATCAGCTGTTGTTGCTATGAGAGTGGTGCAGTCAGGCGATCGATGTTGTCCATACAATTCGGATTTAAGACTCAGACTGCGGATTTTAGACGCAGCCGCGTAAGGCGCTATGGAAATTCCATCTTTAGACGATTGTCAAACATGTACTTACATACGTTTAAGGCGGATTCAATATTTGAAAATTTTTGAAAATCAGTTGGAAGTAAAATTTTCAGAATTAAAAGACAGACGTGTGTTTATAACTTCCAACATCAGAAAGTTTTTTATTGCGAACGAAATGTTATTTAGATATGTTAAATCTTACACATTAAACCTTCAAAGGAGCAACTCGATTACAAAAATAGTTTCTGAATTCCATTTTCATGAAAATGAGCAATACCAGCTATCCATAACCAGCTATCGACGAGACAAGCCAACTTTTTTTTCCAGAAATTCCCTGTAAGCCACGGATAGGATAGAAACAAGAGGAATCGTGTACTATTGGTTTGGCATTTAAGTGATTGCAGATTTTGCCATTAAGTGGTAATGACAAGATCCGCAATCATTTAGTTGCCAACCAAATGTATTATAGTTTGAATGTATATGTTGATATTAAAACTATTCGATTCTTCGATCCATACTATGGAATCCAACATCCAAAATAGTAGAGAAGACAATTGACAAAAGATGAATGGATGAAATAATAGCTAAATCCCTTTTTTTTGGTACGTGGAGAAATCCTCATGGACGCTTTGTTGGTGCTGCAGCAGCATAGCAGTGTCGGATACTTACCGACTAAAACTCCACGATGGCATGCCTACGCGTGTAACAGGAATACCACGGGACCTTTTGCGAATTACCGCTGGTGCACTCTCCTAAAAGTGTCCTAACTGATTAATTTCACGCTAGGGGACGCCATTGCTGCTAGCGCCCCGTCCCCTGCTAGAAGGGTTGAGCGGGGCACAGCGGTCCAGGTCCTCTTCCTCGGCCGCAATAAAAAATTTTTGTTTTTCTTTTCTTTTGTTTTTTTTTATGTTTTTCTTTCTTTTGTCCTTCCGTTTCAGTTGGTAGTGATTGCCTGTGTTTTTTATTTTTTCTTTTTTTTTCGTGAAGGAAGTTCTCATAGACAACCTCTTATCTCTCCATCTTACCGGCCGGGGGCACAGAGCGGCGGCAGAGGGTAGTGTGTCGGCCGGACTCTTACCGGCTAAGATCTCCACAGTCGAAATGGTAGGAACATGGTCGGAAGTGTGAGCGTTCGTCGGCTCTGGGGTGCTTACCAAGCAACTCTACCAAGCACTCTCAGTAAGTATACCAACAACACATGCAAGAGGAGCTGACCGCTTGCCTGTTGTATATTACTTGTAAGGGAAATTTTGGTTTTTCCGTTCCTGTTTTCAAGTTCTCTTTGCCAAGGATTCGGACTCGCGACGCGTTGTCTTCAGTTCTGGGCCTTAACGAGCGCAGCTGGCTGCCCCTCCGAGCTTCTAGATGATTGGGAAGTATTTGATTCTTAATGTGGCAATGTATATCAGGAAGTATTCTAATTAGCCTCTTGAAGGAGATGTACATTTTTCATAGCCCTTTCAAAATATAAGGGGTAAAGGTAAATAATTCCCTTAATTAAATCGTTATTATTAAATCTATTATGAAGCTCTTAATAATATATTTTTGCTGCTATTATAATTCTTGTAGTAAGAGATGGCCGTTCTAAAATAATTGCTGCTTCTTCTAATGCACTTATTTTCAAGATGCCTAGCCTTGCGTTTTCCATCGCACTGGCAGAGATTTTATAACATATGGGATTGGCATAAGTTATAAATAGGTCTAATTAATAATTTGTAACAGAAGATTTTAACCTCAAGATGTAGGTCCGATGCAAATGATCGAATTTGTTTACTTCGTTGGAAATTTGATTGAGGTGCATTCTATACAATTGTACAGTTTTAATGATTTTTGGAACCGTTTCAATTTTTGTTAGGATTTCTTCTAGACTTTCATTTGAGGGTAAAGCTATAGTTTTGAGATTTGTTTTCTAAGCTATATTGGTTTTTAATTTATTGTTTTCATCAAAAAGTTTATCTATATTTTTATTTATTAATTCTAAATCATCGTCATCCAGAGTTTCAAATAGATTGCTAGAAATGAATCCAACAAAATTCAATAACTCTCTTCGGTAACGAGTGGGTGTCATAAGTTTAATATGCATTACTAAATTGTCTAAATTTCTTTCGTGAGCGCGAGTAATCATTTCATTGAAAGACTGGCATTCACTCGTACAATGCTCTGTTAACATTAGTCTAAATCTTTTAATTTCGCTTAGTTTTGCATATATATCCTTAATGTCTAAACATATAATTACGTTTACAGATTCGCTATATATGTATGCATGAGCTAATTTTTCTTGATATATAGAACGTTTAGCTTAGCTATCTATGAAGAAGATGAAGACCGTCCTGGAAAGTAAGGTTTAATACGATTACCATGTATTTTCCTAATCGAGTCATTTACCATTATTTCGTAATAAAGGGTTTTTACTTTTTCAATGGTGTATGGCCCTAGCCATTCGGTATCTAACTTGTGTTCTTTATGATCGTTATGAACTAATACTAAATCTCCTTCTCTAAAAATGGATTGAAGTTTAATAATTTTTTTTTATCTCTTTCATATCTTTGTTAACTCTTCATTAGAGTTTCTCTGTCTTTAAGTAGTTTGGCAGCTCATTCTCGATTCCTGAAGCTAACATCATCAGCGTATGTTCTTTGGAGATTCTGGGATATGGTAGAGGGGAGATTGGCCTCATGTCCAAATGTGAGTTCGAAAGGGGTATATCCAATGGCATCATGAACCATTATGTTATATGCTAGACACACAAAATTTAGGTTTTGATCCCATTCTGTTTCATTGTCGTTTTGTATAGCTTTTAACATGTCGGATATTACAGCACGTGTTCGATCTAAGCTTCCGTTGGATTACGGGTGGAATGAGGTGGTTTTTATATGTTTGATTCTAAATGCTTCTTCGTATCGTTGCATTAGTTCGCTAATGAAACTTTCGTTTCACGGCTTACGTTTGGGTGCGGAGAATATATAAATGTAGTGATTCAGTAAAGCGTTCCAGATTGATTGGGTCTGTTGTTGGGTCTGTTTTTAAGGGTACAAGTAATAAATATTTGGTTAGTTCATCGTGTATAGAGAGAATGTATTGGTTTCCTGTCTTGGTCTTTTTCAATGGACTTATCAAATCCATAGCGATTTTGTCGTTAGGTTCTAATGGGGTGTCAGTTATTTGTGATTCTTCCTTTCCTCTTATCCGAACAGTCTTTGATGTTTGACACGTCGCACAAGTTCCTATTCCAGTTTTTATTCTGTCCATTAGGTGTGGGATATTATATTTGTCATTGATTTTGTCGTACGTCTTTTGCATTCCGGGATGTCCTATCAAGTCATGATTTTCTTTTAGTACTTGTTCTATCTCTTCTTCACTTAAACTCTGTATTGGTTCGTAAGCAAATTCTATGTCGTCGCTTTGGTCATTGAAAAATAAAAGAAGTCTTCTTATGTGTGCTTTTTCTTGTGCGTTTAAGTTAATGTCTCCTATTCCGATCTTTCTACTTGTTTGAAGTATGTTTGATATTTTCTGTAACCATGTGGTTTCGTCATATGGGCTTAGATCGTTTTTGTTAATTGGAAAAAGTAGTCTTTGCTAGATGTTAGTTTTAATAATTTTGGTATTTCTTCTGATTTTTCCCAGTGTTTGAATCGTTTTAATAAAACGTCAGTTTGTGTTATCGCGTGTATTCTGGATAGGGCGTCAGCGGCTGTGTTTTCCTTTCCATTTACGTAATCCATGTCATATTCGTACTCCTCTAATTTTAGTCTTCATCGAATCAATCGGCTAGAGGGTTCCTTGCAGTTGTGTAGCCATTTAAGAGCTTGATGGTCTGTTTGAATTTTGAATTTGCGGCCTAGTAAATATTGTCTAAGTCTTTTAACTGCCCAAACGATAGCTAATAATTCCTTTTCTGTCATAGTATAATTTCATTCAGGGGGGTTTAATGTTCTTGAAACGAAGCAACAAGGGTGTCCGTCTTGTGAAAGAATGGCTCCTAAACCTTCGTTACTGGCATCCGTTGTTAACGTAAATGTTTTCGTATAGTCGGGATATCTTAATACTAAGGCTTGGCATAGTTTTTCTTTTAATGTTGTTGAGATATATATAATTTTCTGTGCTGGACTGGCTTGAATGCGTAGTAGAGATACTTGTATGCGGGTATCTGTGTGTGGAGGTATGTGTGTGCGCGGCGTCTCGAAAACAGATGAAGGTAAACTATTCAGTCGGTTAACAGTCGGGTATAGAAGAAAGTGAATATCTTCGGAATCGTTTATCAAATAAATATATAATTATTCTAATATTAATTGCAAGTGTAAATTTAGTGTTCCTGTAACATTATTTCGGCTATCAAGGTCCACAATTCTCAACATGGTAGCAAAAATCGTGGTTGCCGAGATTCAAGGTTATGGAACCACGTGAAACCGGAAGTGAATATATAAAAGTCGATTTTTAAAAAATTGGAAATAAGTTCTGAAGAGATAAAGAGGCTATTGGCAGAACAAATAAAAGGAACCTGGATAATGAAGAAAACTATTTTTGAAAAAGAAGAAAAAAAGGATGAAAATAAAAAACGAATCAAGCTGCCAAGGGACGATGAAATTAAACTTCAAATATTCGATGGACGTGATTACAAAATGTGGAAGAAAAGAGTATTAATGTATTTAAAGTGTAAAAAATGTCTAGAACCGGCTTCATGAGAGAAAATGGACACGGATGCGCAAGATAACTGAGATGAAAAGAATCAATGGGCGATGAACTACATCTATGGTAGTATAACGAATGAACAATTAGAATTTGTTGGTGATCGACACTGCTTTAAAAATAATTAAAAAATTTGATGAGATGTATATGAAGGAAGCAACAGCATTGCAAATTTGTATAAGAAGTGGACTAGACATGATGAGGCTGAAAGACTTTGAAGAATCAAATACATTTTTCACGGAATTTGAAAAAACGATAAATAAATTAAAGAGTGCTGGTGCAAACGTAAGTGAACGTGAAAAACTCGACTACATGCTGAAAACACTACCAGAATCATCGAGCTATATTGGTGACTTGAACGACTCATTGAAAGAAAGTGATCGAACTTGTGAATTTTTAAAAAATATTTACATTTGAACTTTTTACAATGCCATCGATCGATACGAATAGACGAACGTCCTCTCTAGGACGATCATTATAACGAATCATTATAACGACTCATACTGTAGAATAGCAAGCGTAGAGTTGAACGGAAGAATGGACGAGCAACGATTACAACCGGCATACACTATCTCTGTACTTGTATTTAAAGTGATTTTAATATACACTGACTATTACAATTTTATCACTCGTCTCTTGAATAAACCAACCAACACGTAGAATAAACCACCTCGGCTCGTAATTTTTGGAATAAGATACGAGATGTTCCACATAATCCATATATTCCTTGTCTTTGTTTTCAAACTGAACAGTATCTAGAAGTTATTTACAAATTCGGACATATTCCATCTGAAACATTTATTTTCTGAGATTCCTTAGATTTATAGATTAGCATAAGAAATATTTACCGATTATATAAAATATAAATATTTACCACTGTACGACAAATGTTTGTTATATACTTATAACAATTATTGTGCCGATTTAAAATATTCATAACCAAGGTTATATATATGTCGGGTTAACATTAGAATTTAAGGCGCGTAACGATTCTTCGTTTGAATTAGCCATCGTTTTACGAAGCAGAGATTATATTTACACGAATATACAAGACTTTTACAAAGTACGATAAATATTGAGTTTAACGAATGAGTTTAACGAATAATAAGATTAATGAAGGCTATTAACAATGCTCTTGGGTTCAAACGAATCCACGGTCAACGGGATAACTCTTTACTATGCGTAGAATAATTTTAGCTATAAAATACGATTGTTGAGACGCTCGGTATAAACTGCTCGATGTGTCACTCTCCAAGCAATCGCACGAATAATAAACTGATGGAAATTTTCCTTGCTGTACGATTGCATTTGTTTGTTATATGCTCGTTGGAAGCATCGAGAAGGTTCCAATCGCCGTTGCTACGCAGTTTCTGCCTGGAGTTTGATTAGTAATACAACGTGTGTCCCATTATATCGACACCTCCGAGGTACAATCCCATGTGGCTAGGCCCGTTGTTGAGGCCGTATGCCGCCACATTTCTAGGGAGAACCATACAACCACACCACACCTCCGTCAGGTAAAACGTTCTTCCCGTGACCGTGGCTACGTTCGGCCACCAGTTGTCGCCTCGAGCCCAAGCTCATTATCACAAATCTCGAACAAATACAATCGGATCGAATGACGACAATTGTTTAATTACGCCTATGATAGAATCTAGATTACGGTGTTAAGGGATTTTCCCGAAGTTCCAAAGGGAAGGCTCCGATGTCCTTTCATCTCCGACATGTATATATAAAGAATATATAAAGAATAAGTTGATTAAAGTCTTGAACACAAATACAAATTTAATGTTAATTATTCTCATTTTTTAACCTTTAACGCTCCGACTTTTAATTGTGAATATCGACCGACAATTCCAACTTATTCTCATTCTACTTCGACTTGCAAGCTTTTAACACTTTACCGACCGATAGCCGAATAATCGCTTTTTAGTCTCCGACGCTTACCGACCGATAGCCTATTCATCGGCTTTTTGTCGTCGACGTTTACCGACCAATAGCTTATTAATCGACTATGTTACGCCGGGCGACTCTCTGCCTGGCCCAGGTCACACACCGTGGGCCAGACGGACACCGAAACCCGAGTAACTTGCCTGCTAAGGTCCTTCAGACCCAACAAATGTCTTTTTCTAAATCAGTTTCTAAAGACTATTGTTTACTACGGCTTGACACGAGAAGGTTAGTTTTTCTCACGTACGATGCTTCCTACTAGCAACTTTCTATCGAGGGCGGTTAAGACCCTTCCTAGTCCACCAACCTTCGTTTGTCCAATCCGAGGCAATGTATACTGCCCTCACTTCCTGACCTACAATGGCATGAACAAATCCGATGGTCCCGTGCGCTAGACACACCCATCACTGGCTTTCCTCCGACACAGCATCGTCACTCAACTTCACTTCTTCTACCTCGTTGGAAAAGTCAACTACTATGTCTAATGCTAACGCCTATCGTGGCAGTCAAACGCGAGAGTCGGTTTTCGGTATTGTCGAGCATACATCTCCTCTACTAAATATATTATATGACTACGTCCACTAATACACTAAATCCAATTATAAGAGCCCTGCTCTAACGTACATATCTATCTTATCTTCGTGCGATAAGTGATTATCTATTTATCTATGCTCATCAGTGTAATCTAAGTGTTGGAAATATATGATTTATAATTCTGTGAATCACAGTGTTATACAAACTCAATAACCCCTATTATCTCAACGGAAATCAGGGGATCGATCAATTCGTGGTGTCGATTGTTATAATCGTAACGGGAATTTACGACTCCCGTTGACGTCTCTCCTCGCGACTGCGTCTCCCCGCGATTGGTCGAAATAACAGACTATTATTATAATTAAAAGCTATTACTTATAATTCTCAGTGAGAATTAATTATAAAATTCTTCCAAATAAAAAAGAAAGAAAAAAACTTCTTAAGTGTCAGATTTTAAAAAGAGTACCGCACCGCATCGCACATTGGTGGTGCTTGGGAGGCACACTTGGAGCGTTAAGTGTTAAGAGGAGATATAAATTTGTAAATTTATCAAATTCAGAAATATTATTCAGAAAAACTTCAATAACTTTGACATTTTTTAGGAAAAAACACGTTTTGCAACACACGTTCAATTCTTTATTAGGTGCCAAACGGAAATGAAAAAGTTATCAATGTACAATGGAAGCTACCCACATTAAAAAGGAGAGCATGCATGCGCTAGCCTCCGCGGTACATCTCACGAACGCACGGTAGTGGGGATGTCGCTGGGCAACGGAGGGAAGAATCCGTTCGATCAATCACTTTATCTGTATGCGATTAATATCGTTGTGTAATATCGGAATATATTAAAGGTGTAATTTTGTCCGATTAATTATAATTTATTAATAATGGATTGAAAATACAGATATTAGTTAGACAGAGAAACGATGTTTGATTAACAGGAAAACTAAATGCAACGCTCGTATTTACAACAAATAACTTGACAACTATTTGGTAACTCTCTCTCTCTCTCTCTCTCACTAGCAACTCTACACTCGACAACATTCGCAACTCAATTCTAACGACTCTATGCTTCGACGTCTCGATCAACTCTGACCCTCGCCAATGCATTCCTGCTCGGTCGTGCTCGCTCTTGCTCTCGTCCTCTCTCTCTCACACACACACACACACACACTTTTCGGCTCACATACTCTGGCCTCTCGATTGCCACTCCTTGAAATATGAAACCGTACTTCTGTTTTGACGCTGCTTATCTTTTCTCGCGTCACTGTTACCAGGCGCTCTTGGATGTAAACAAACCACAAAAAGACGGCGTACACGGTGTTTTCTAATTTCAGCCGATCTCCAATCAAAGCTATTCTACGATATTACAGTTGTATTCCAACAAAAATTCATGTATTGCAGAAAGATGACATAAATGATAATAGATTCTAATGTAAATTAAAAAACAGTGTTTGCAACATCGTCACTTAATTTGCGAAATTGATTACTGTGACTTCTGAACGGCTAATAGAACAGCCAACCTTTAATATGCATATCCACATATACCATGTATAACTAATTTGACTTAAATCAATCTAATGAAAATAAGTATATGTAATTGCGCTCCTGTCCTAATAAATGTATTTCATAATTTTACAAAAAATATATTGCAAAAATAAATAAAAAGTTTGAGATACCAATCGACTCGATGAATATAATAGCATTAGTGTAAAAAATAAAGTTGTATAAATGTTTAGAGATTTATACAAATTCTGTATAAATAATGTATAAGTAAATTACTCATTGTTCCTTTCTGTTTTTTTTCTTGCGTTATGTTATGTAAAATTGAAAAGTTTGCAGTAATAATGACACAATTGTTACTAAATAATAGGCAACAGTTTTAAGAAATAATATCTTTTGAATAAAACCTCGGATCAACGAAAATGAATTACACAACTTTTTCAGGTTGAAATACTTTTTGTGGTAAAGACTATACCAAATTAGATACTCTTTCGCGATCCTTATCACGTACGATATCAACCGTAAGGTAATTTATATAATTTATATAATAATAATTTAATTTACACTAAATTTAATTCACATTAAATTATTATTATATAAATTATTATTATTTTATTATTATTATTGCTTAGTCCGTGCCTTTCGGCTTTGGACGAACTTTCGGTTTTACATCTCTTATATCTATTTCGCTTCTTATATGTCTACCTCCCCTCTTATCCGCTCTATTCTATTTCACTCCCTTAATTATTCTATCTCTACGAACTAAATACTAGAAACTACAAATTAATAACTAATGACTAATAACTATTGCAGCTTTGGCCTTTAGCCTCTTTGCTGTGCTTCCTTCCTGTCGTTTGCCCTTTCCTTCTCTATTATTGCTTTCAGTTCTGTTAAACCTTTTCCAGTCTCGTTTAGTGTTTTTCCTATGTCCTTTGATCCTCCCGTTATTTCACATTCTTCTATTACATGTCTCAGGTCTTCTTCTTTCCTTCTACGTAGTCTGCATCTTTTTTCTCCCTCCTCTTTCCAGTATTCCCTAGCTTTGGTCTCGTTTCCACATCTGAATCTTGCCAATATTCTTCCGTCCTTCCACTTCATCCTCCCTTCCAAGTACTTTGGTAATTTTTCTTTGGCGATATTTCTGTAGTGTCTGCTTCTCTCTTACTTCTTTCTTCTATAATTTGGTCTACTGCCATCCTTGTTTGCTCCTCTCTTGCTTCTATCTGTGTCCATCCATTTCTCACCTCTTTTAGTCCCTTCTTTCTTTTTCTTGCTCTTTTTCCTTCCTGGCCATTTCCCCAATTTCTCTCTCTTTCCTTTATACACTCCTTTACTCCTTTTTAGTTCCTTTTTCATTCTAGGGCTTTATCTTCATACCTTGCTGCTCTTTTTAATGCTTTTTCTTTCATTTCTATTAGCTTGCATTCTTCTATCGATATATAACTTGGTGCTGTCATACCTAATATCCGTTTTATATATCTTCTTTGTATTCTATTCAGTCTTTCTTCCATATCCCAGCCCCATACCTCTGCTTCAAACATCTTCATTCTCCTCTCGTAGTCCTGTTTGAATATTCTTTCTCCCACGCTCCATGTTTTCTTCGTTGCTATTGTTGCTCTCTTTTTCCTGTCTTGTATGTGTTTCTCATCACTGCCGTTTTTCTCTAGCATGTAGCCTAGGTATCATATCTCGTCCACTTCTTCTAATTCTTGCTCTCCCCATTTCCATTTTCTTTGTCTCCTTTTATCCTTCTTTTTTTGGAAAACTACTATCTTGGTCTTTTCCGTGCTCGGTTCTAATTCGGCTTTCTTTAAAAATTGTTTGAATCTCTTTAGCATATCTTTTAGCTCCTCTTCTCTATCTGCCATCGACACAATATCGTCTGCATATGTTAGTGACCATACCTTTCTTTCTCCTACCACTATGCCCCCAGCTTGTCCTTGCCTTAGTTCTTCTTCCAGTCTTGTTTGACTCCCCTCGCAGTCCTAAATTCCCTTGTGTCGCGGTTCTTGACTCTCGTATATCGCTTTAATCCTTCGGGTTAGTTTTTCGCTAATCCCCATTTTCCTCATTTTCTCCTCCAGTTTCTCTCTGTTTAGTCTGTTGAACGCCGCTCTTAAGTCCGCAAAGCAGGCATATAATTTCCCTCTTCCTTTACCTAGCTGCTTGTATATGATGTGGTTTATCACAAAAACCGCATCGGTCACTCCTCTTCCTTTTCTGAATCCGAATCTTCCAGTTTGTTTTCAATCTCTGCCTTCAGTCGTTCGTCCAGTATCTCTGCATAGATCTTGTATGCTGTATCCATTAGCGCTACTCCTCTGTAGCTCTTCGCTACTCTCTTGTCCCCCTTCTTACATATCGGACGTATTACTCCTTTTTTCCAATCTTCTGATATCCCCTCCCTATTTCCATATTCTCCTTAAGGGGGGGGGGGTAAGGTATTAAAATTTTTTTGTATTTTTTTAATTGAATGCATAATATCTTAAGAATATTGTATCAAAATGTCAAGTCGATTGGAGCAAAATTGACAAAGTTACGAGTATTTTCATACATGTCGGATTTTAATACCTACCCGACCCGAACGTGCTATTGATACCTGGCAGATGTTTCGCTCTCTATATAATACATAATCTTACCCCCCAGATACCGGTGCCCCTTTGAACACTATTTCTGTACATAATTTACCAAGTAACGCTGGAGAGTTTTTTCAAATTTGTTAATTATTTTTATTTTACAATAACAAATTATCCGACTTTTTCGCAAAAAATCGCATTTTCCATTCAAAGTGTTCCAAAAAAGTGAAAAATTGAAATTTCGAAAAATCCTCCCAGCGTTACCTGGAGGAAACTGTTTCCTAACGAATGAACTTTAACTTTTTGATTTCAGATGATACAGCACCAAGTTACGACGGGCACCGCAATTCTACTTTTTTCCGAGACACGTCCGTGAAAATTTTATACAATATACTTCGAATGTCAT
>NW_022883643.1:0-74710 GCF_011952255.1 Bombus vosnesenskii
AAATAAGTTCTGAAGAGATAAAGAGGCTATTGGCAGAACAAATAAAAGGAACCTGGATAATGAAGAAAACTATTTTTGAAAAAGAAGAAAAAAAGGATGAAAATAAAAAACGAATCAAGCTGCCAAGGGACGATGAAATTAAACTTCAAATATTCGATGGACGTGATTACAAAATGTGGAAGAAAAGAAGAGAAGTATTTAAAGTGTAAAAAATGTCTAGAACCGGCTTCATGAGAGAAAATGGACACGGATGCGCAAGATAACTGAGATGAAAAGAATCAATGGGCGATGAACTACATCTATGGTAGTATAACGAATGAACAATTAGAATTTGTTGGTGATCGAGACACTGCTTTAAAAATAATTAAAAAATTTGATGAGATGTATATGAAGGAAGCAACAGCATTGCAAATTTGTATAAGAAGTGGACAAGACATGATGAGGCTGAAAGACTTTGAAGAATCAAATACATTTTTCACGGAATTTGAAAAAACGATAAATAAATTAAAGAGTGCTGGTGCAAACGTAAGTGAACGTGAAAAACTCGACTACATGCTGAAAACACTACCAGAATCATCGAGCTATATTGGTGACTTGAACGACTCATTGAAAGAAAGTGATCGAACTTGTGAATTTTTAAAAAATATTTACATTTGAACTTTTTATAATGCCATCGATCGATACGAATAGACGAACGTCCTCTCTAGGACGATCATTATAACGAATCATTATAACGACTCATACTGTAGAATAGCAAGCGTAGAGTTGAACGGAAGAATGGACGAGCAACGATTACAACCGGCATACACTATCTCTGTACTTGTATTTAAAGTGATTTTAATATACACTGACTATTACAATTTTATCACTCGTCTCTTGAATAAACCAACCAACACGTAGAATAAACCACCTCGGCTCGTAATTTTTGGAATAAGATACGAGATGTTCCACATAATCCATATATTCCTTGTCTTTGTTTTCAAACTAAACAGTATCTAGAAGTTATTTACAAATTCGGACATATTCCATCTGAAACATTTATTTTCTGAGATTCCTTAGATTTATAGATTAGCATAAGAAATATTTACCGATTATATAAAATATAAATATTTACCACTGTACGACAAATGTTTGTTATATACTTATAACAATTATTGTGCCGATTTAAAATATTCATAACCAAGGTTATATATATGTCGGGTTAACATTAGAATTTAAGGCGCGTAACGATTCTTCGTTTGAATTAGCCATCGTTTTACGAAGCAGAGATTATATTTACACGAATATACAAGACTTTTACAAAGTACGATAAATATTGAGTTTAACGAATGAGTTTAACGAATAATAAGATTAATGAAGGCTATTAACAATGTTCTTGGGTTCAAACGAATCCACGGTCAACGGGATAACTCTTTACTATGCGTAGAATAATTTTAGCTATAAAATACGATTGTTGAGACGCTCGGTATAAACTGCTCGATGTGTCACTCTCCAAGCAATCGCACGAATAATAAACTGATGGAAATTTTCCTTGCTGTACGATTGCATTTGTTTGTTATATGCTCGTTGGAAGCATCGAGAAGGTTCCAATCGCCGTTGCTACGCAGTTTCTGCCTGGAGTTTGATTAGTAATACAACGTGTGTCCCATTATATCGACACCTCCGAGGTACAATCCCATGTGGCTAGGCCCGTTGTTGAGGCCGTATGCCGCCACATTTCTAGGGAGAACCATACAACCACACCACACCTCCGTCAGGTAAAACGTTCTTCCCGTGACCGTGGCTACGTTCGGCCACCAGTTGTCGCCTCGAGCCCAAGCTCATTATCACAAATCTCGAACAAATACAATCGGATCGAATGACGACAATTGTTTAATTACGCCTATGATAGAATCTAGATTACGGTGTTAAGGGATTTTCCCGAAGTTCCAAAGGGAAGGCTCCGATGTCCTTTCATCTCCGACATGTATATATAAAGAATATATAAAGAATAAGTTGATTAAAGTCTTGAACACAAATACAAATTTAATGTTAATTATTCTCATTTTTTAACCTTTAACGCTCCGACTTTTAATTGTGAATATCGACCGACAATTCCAACTTATTCTCATTCTACTTCGACTTGCAAGCTTTTAACACTTTACCGACCGATAACCGAATAATCGCTTTTTAGTCTCCGACGCTTACCGACCGATAGCCTATTCATCGGCTTTTTGTCGTCGACGTTTACCGACCAATAGCTTATTAATCGACTATGTTACGCCGGGCGACTCTCTGCCTGGCCCAGGTCACACACCGTGGGCCAGACGGACACCGAAACCCGAGTAACTTGCCTGCTAAGGTCCTTCAGACCCAACAAATGTCTTTTTCTAAATCAGTTTCTGAAGATTATTGTTTACTACGGCTTGACACGAGAAGGTTAGTTTTTCTCACGTACGATGCTTCCTACTAGCAACTTTCTATCGAGGGCGGTTAAGACCCTTCCTAGTCCACCAACCTTCGTTTGTCCAATCCGAGGCAATGTATACTGCCCTCACTTCCTGACCTACAATGGCATGAACAAATCCGATGGTCCCGTGCGCTAGACACACCCATCACTGGCTTTCCTCCGACACAGCATCGTCACTCAACTTCACTTCTTCTACCTCGCTGGAAAAGTCAACTACTATGTCTAACGCTAACGCCTATCGTGGCAGTCTAAGCATAACGCGAGAGTCGGTTTTCGGTATTGTCGAGCATACATCTCCTCTACTAAATATATTATATGACTACGTCCACTAATACACTAAATCCAATTATAAGAGCCCTGCTCTAACGTACATATCTATCTTATCTTCGTGCGATAAGTGATTATCTATTTATCTATGCTCATCAGTGTAATCTAAGTGTGGAAATATATGATTTATAATTCTGTGAATCACAGTGTTATACAAACTCAATAACCCCTATTATCTCAACGGAAATCAGGGGATCGATCAATTCGTGGTGTCGATTGTTATAATCGTAACGGGAATTTACGACTCCCGTTGACGTCTCTCCTCGCGACTGCGTCTCCCCGCGATTGGTCGAAATAACAGACTATTATTATAATTAAAAGCTATTACTTATAATTCTCAGTGAGAATTAATTATAAAATTCTTCCAAATAAAAAAGAAAGAAAAAAACTTCTTAAGTGTCAGATTTTAAAAAGAGTACCGCACCGCATCGCACATTGGTGGTGCTTGGGAGGCACACTTGGAGCGTTAAGTGTTAAGAGGAGATATAAATTTGTAAATTTATCAAATTCAGAAATATTATTCAGAAAAACTTCAATAACTTTGACATTTTTTAGGAAAAAACACGTTTTGCAACACACGTTCAATTCTTTATTAGGTGCCAAACGGAAATGAAAAAGTTATCAATGTACAATGGAAGCTACCCACATTAAAAAGGAGAGCATGCATGCGCTAGCCTCCGCGGTACATCTCACGAACGCACGGTAGTGGGGATGTCGCTGGGCAACGGAGGGAAGAATCCGTTCGATCAATCACTTTATCTGTATGCGATTAATATCGTTGTGTAATATCGGAATATATTAAAGGTGTAATTTTGTCCGATTAATTATAATTTATTAATAATGGATTGAAAATACAGATATTAGTTAGACAGAGAAACGATGTTTGATTAACAGGAAAACTAAATGCAACGCTCGTATTTACAACAAATAACTTGACAACTATTTGGTAACTCTCTCTCTCTCTCTCTCTCACTAGCAACTCTACACTCGACAACATTCGCAACTCAATTCTAACGACTCTATGCTTCGACGTCTCGATCAACTCTGACCCTCGCCAATGCATTCCTGCTCGGTCGTGCTCGCTCTTGCTCTCGTCCTCTCTCTCTCACACACACACACACACACACTTTTCGGCTCACATACTCTGGCCTCTCGATTGCCACTCCTTGAAATATGAAACCGTACTTCTGTTTTGACGCTGCTTATCTTTTCTCGCGTCACTGTTACCAGGCGCTCTTGGATGTAAACAAACCACAAAAAGACGGCGTACACGGTGTTTTCTAATTTCAGCCGATCTCCAATCAAAGCTATTCTACGATATTACAGTTGTATTCCAACAAAAATTCATGTATTGCAGAAAGATGACATAAATGATAATAGATTCTAATGTAAATTAAAAAACAGTGTTTGCAACATCGTCACTTAATTTGCGAAATTGATTACTGTGACTTCTGAACGGCTAATAGAACAGCCAACCTTTAATATGCATATCCACATATACCATGTATAACTAATTTGACTTAAATCAATCTAATGAAAATAAGTATATGTAATTGCGCTCCTGTCCTAATAAATGTATTTCATAATTTTACAAAAAATATATTGCAAAAATAAATAAAAAGTTTGAGATACCAATCGACTCGATGAATATAATAGCATTAGTGTAAAAAATAAAGTTGTATAAATGTTTAGAGATTTATACAAATTCTGTATAAATAATGTATAAGTAAATTACTCATTGTTCCTTTCTGTTTTTTTTCTTGCGTTATGTTATGTAAAATTGAAAAGTTTGCAGTAATAATGACACAATTGTTACTAAATAATAGGCAACAGTTTTAAGAAATAATATCTTTTGAATAAAACCTCGGATCAACGAAAATGAATTACACAACTTTTTCAGGTTGAAATACTTTTTGTGGTAAAGACTATACCAAATTAGATACTCTTTCGCGATCCTTATCACGTACGATATCAACCGTAAGGTAATTTATATAATTTATATAATAATAATTTAATTTACACTAAATTTAATTCACATTAAATTATTATTATATAAATTATTATTATTTTATTATTATTATTGCTTAGTCCGTGCCTTTCGGCTTTGGACGAACTTTCGGTTTTACATCTCTTATATCTATTTCGCTTCTTATATGTCTACCTCCCCTCTTATCCGCTCTATTCTATTTCACTCCCTTAATTATTCTATCTCTACGAACTAAATACTAGAAACTACAAATTAATAACTAATGACTAATAACTATTGCAGCTTTGGCCTTTAGCCTCTTTGCTGTGCTTCCTTCCTGTCGTTTGCCCTTTCCTTCTCTATTATTGCTTTCAGTTCTGTTAAACCTTTTCCAGTCTCGTTTAGTGTTTTTCCTATGTCCTTTGATCCTCCCGTTATTTCACATTCTTCTATTACATGTCTCAGGTCTTCTTCTTTCCTTCTACGTAGTCTGCATCTTTTTTCTCCCTCCTCTTTCCAGTATTCCCTAGCTTTGGTCTCGTTTCCACATCTGAATCTTGCCAATATTCTTCCGTCCTTCCACTTCATCCT
Source organism: Bombus vosnesenskii (assembly GCF_011952255.1). Taxonomy (NCBI): domain Eukaryota; kingdom Metazoa; phylum Arthropoda; class Insecta; order Hymenoptera; family Apidae; genus Bombus; species Bombus vosnesenskii. The sequence goes on from NW_022883643.1 coordinate 5,334, forward strand.
CCCTTCCAAGTACTTTGGTAATTTTTCTTTGGCGATATTTCTGTAGTGTCTGCTTCTCTCTTACTTCTTTCTTCTATAATTTGGTCTACTGCCATCCTTGTTTGCTCCTCTCTTGCTTCTATCTGTGTCCATCCATTTCTCACCTCTTTTAGTCCCTTCTTTCTTTTTCTTGCTCTTTTCCCTTCCTGGCCATTTCCCCAATTTCTCTCTCTTTCCTTTATACACTCCTTTTTAGTTCCTTTTTCATTCTAGGGCTTTATCTTCATACCTTGCTGCTCTTTTTAATGCTTTTTCTTTCATTTCTATTAGCTTGCATTCTTCTATCGATATATAACTTGGTGCTGTCATACCTAATATCCGTTTTATATATCTTCTTTGTATTCTATTCAGTCTTTCTTCCATATCCCAGCCCCATACCTCTGCTTCAAACATCTTCATTCTCCTCTCGTAGTCCTGTTTGAATATTCTTTCTCCCACGCTCCATGTTTTCTTCGTTGCTATTGTTGCTCTCTTTTTCCTGTCTTGTATGTGTTTCTCATCACTGCCGTTTTTCTCTAGCATGTAGCCTAGGTATCATATCTCGTCCACTTCTTCTAATTCTTGCTCTCCCCATTTCCATTTTCTTTGTCTCCTTTTATCCTTCTTTTTTTGGAAAACTACTATCTTGGTCTTTTCCGTGCTCGGTTCTAATTCGGCTTTCTTTAAAAATTGTTTGAATCTCTTTAGCATATCTTTTAGCTCCTCTTCCCTATCTGCCATCGACACAATATCGTCTGCATATGTTAGTGACCATACCTTTCTTTCTCCTACCACTATGCCCCCAGCTTGTCCTTGCCTTAGTTCTTCTTCCAGTCTTGTTTGACTCCCCTCGCAGTCCTAAATTCCCTTGTGTCGCGGTTCTTGACTCTCGTATATCGCTTTAATCCTTCGGGTTAGTTTTTCGCTAATCCCCACTTTCCTCATTTTCTCCTCCAGTTTCTCTCTGTTTAGTCTGTTGAACGCCGCTCCTAAGTCCGCAAAGCAGGCATACAATTTCCCTCTTTCTTTACCTAGCTGCTTGTATATGATGTGGTTTATCACAAAAACCGCATCGGTCACTTCTCTTCCTTTTCTGAATCCGAATCTTCCAGTTTGTTTTCAATCTCTGCCTTCAGTCGTTCGTCCAGTATCTCTGCATAGATCTTGTATGCTGTATCCATTAGCGTTACTCCTCTGTAGCTCTTCGCTACTCTCTCGTCCCCCTTCTTACATATGCATATCCTTTTTTCCAATCTTCTGGTATCCCCTCCCTATTTCCATATTCTCCTTAAGGGGGGGGGTTAGGTTGGGGTTAGGTATTACAATTTTTTTTGTATTTTTTTAAATGAATGCATAATATCTTAAGAATATTGTATCAAAATTTCAAGTCGATTGAAGCAAAATTGACAAAGTTACGAGTATTTTCATACATGTCGGATTTTAATACCTACCCGACCCGAACGTGCTATTGATACCTGGCAGATGTTTCGCTCTCTATATAATACATAATCTTACCCCCCAGATACCGGTGCCCCTTTGAACACTATTTCTGTACATAATTTACCAAGTAACGCTGGAGAGTTTTTTCAAATTTGTTAATTATTTTTATTTTACAATAACAAATTATCCGACTTTTTCGCAAAAAATCGCATTTTCCATTCAAAGTGTTCCAAAAAAGTGAAAAATTGAAATTTCGAAAAATCCTCCCAGCGTTACCTGGAGAAAACTGTTTCCTAACGAATGAACTTTAACTTTTTGATTTCAGATGATACAGCACCAAGTTACGACGGGCACCGCAATTCTACTTTTTTCCGAGACACGTCCGTGAAAATTTTATACAATATACTTCGAATGTCATACTTTAGTGTATCATTGGTTTTAATAAAGAGATTCTAACTGTGTCGTCACAAAAAATTCACAGCAACATGCCTTTTTTGTACGAATTAACCTTAGCCCCCCTTAACTCCCATAAGGCCACCCCCACTTCCTTCGGTGCATACTTTCGTACCTCATATTCTAACCCGTTTTCCCCCGTTGCTTTCTTTTGCTTCTTTTCTTTTCTTTTCTCTTTTCCCTCTATGAGCGCTTCTCTGCTGCATTTTCCTTTCATAAACTTTGTCATCTTCCTTCTCATCACTCTTTTCGTTTCTTTCCACTCCTTGTTGTACCACGCTTTCTCTCCCATACCCCATTTCCTCATCGTCACTTTCTTCTTTGGCATTGCTTCGTTTATCTTCTTTTTGATTTCAGTCCACGTTTCCTCTACTGTTCTTCCCTTGGACTGCAGGTCCAGTCTTTACATTCCTCCAGGTATTTTTCCACACTTTCGCTTGTTCATTCCCTTTTCTCCTTCTCTTCTTCTAGCTTTTCCTGGTTTTTTTATAATTCTGCCCCCCCCCCGTCCCTATTCAACGGCATGTAGTCAGACTATGTTCTTTTTTATACTGTTACGACCTTTCGCGGAGAGACGCGACCGCTAGGAATACGCGTCAGCGAGAGGCGTAAATTCTCGCTACGATTCTGTTAATCGACGCCGCGAAATAGTCGTTCCCCTGTTTCGATTAAGATAACAGAGGTGGTTCAATGAAGTAACACTGTATTAACGGGTGAACATGAAATAATATATTTGACAATAATATGATGAATAAATTACACAAAGTTGTCTCGACCTTACGATATCTCTCAATGAATTCGTTAAACTATATGATTTTGATTTTGCTCGTCAGAGCTCCCGATGTCTAACGCTTGACTCGTCAGAAGGGACTGATTGCCTTTCGATCATTTCTTTGTCTTGTTTGGAAGACGACCCCCATTATGCTCGCTTCACGCCACCGCTCGCGCCTATGATCACGTATGGCTCTTCTTGTGTCGAAAACGTTACGGACAAAAATCGACGTTTCTAGGGCTCGCTGCTTGGCGACAACTATGCTCCTGTCACGACCGGCATACTTCAAATCCGACGGACTGACGATAGAGATAAAGATGTGGCGGCACTCGGCGACAATGTATATCGCTGAAGTGCCTAATGAACCATCAACATCCCAACGGTCCTTCCACCGAAGGTTCTAGAAGAAAGAGCACGTGGCAACGATCGCGGACGCCTAGCAAATGCATGGACGGTGGGGATGTTGAGGGATGACAAAAGAAAGTAATCGGATCCGATCGAAAGTAAAATCATAAGAGTCAGTCTTAGAAAGTCACGCCTAGAGTTCGGAAGTAGATTGTAAAGTGTATTGATGTTAGAAAAAAAATAAAGTTTTCTTTTTTTTATTTTTACCTCAAATTCCTTTTTTATTTTGTTATTTTACGTGACACTCCCGTCGATACATTGTATATGATCCGGCGGGCAGATAAGACGGTCTGCCTGCGACACTGTAGGACCGCGAGCGACGGTTAGAAAATACAGCCTGTGGTAAGCATCGTGGTGTAACACCTACTTTCACGTCGATTATTGATAAAGATTATTCGCCAGTGATACCATTTATATGTGTTCCCCCTTGTCTACGGGAATGTTAAACGTCTCTCCTTTCATACTACAAAAAAAATTTTTTTTTTTTTTTTTTTACGTGGAGGAAATCTTCATAGACACCTTACCACCCTGTGGGGACGGGCAGAAGGTAGTGCCGGATTCTTACCGGCTAAAACCTCCACGAACGGGGCAGTGTATCAGTGCGAGTTTTGATCGTCGGACCCCTGTGTGCTGAACACCAAGCACCTTTAACCAAGTATTCCCAGAAAGTACACCCAGAAGACACGCAAGGGAGGGGCTGGCCGCTTGCCTGTAGTATATTTACTTTTAAGAGAAATTTTGGTTTTTCCGTCCCTTTTTTTGCGAGCCTTCCATACCGAGGATTCGAACTCGCGACGCGTCTCCTTCAATTCTCGACCTTAACGACCGTAGCCAACTGCCCCGCCGAGCTTCTAGCTCATTGGAAAGTATTTGATTCTTAATGTGGTAATGTACATCATAGGAAGTATTCTAATTAGTCTCCTGAAAGAGATGTACATTTTTCATAGCCCTCTCTAAATACAAGGGGTAAAGGTAAATAATTCCCTTAATTAAATCATTATTATTAAATCTATTATGAAGCTCTTAATAATATATTTTTGCTGCTATTATAATTCTTGTAGTAAGAGATGGCCGTTCTAAAATAATTGCTGCTTCTTCTAATGCGCTTATTTTCAAGATGCCTAGCCTTGCGTTTTCCATCGCATTGGCAGAGATTTTATAACGTATGGGATTAGCATAAGTTATAAATAGGTCTAATTAATAATTTGTAACAGAAGATTTTAACCTCAAGATTTAGGTCAGATGCAAACGATCGAATTTGCAACAAATGACCGCAACGGCAATGGGTTAGAAGGACAAGAAAATACATATGTATGTATCCTTCTTTTGTGAAACAGAAGAACTTTATTTGTTCCTCTGCTTTTCCAACGGCACCGGAACGATGTTGATTCTCCAATCAAAAGCAATGTCTATCGTTCTCGCTTTCCTAACCAAAATTGTCCTTAACGAATCAGATCATCTCGTGACCTCAGACACACCCACCCCTAGCTTACCTCAACATCCACACTATCGTCACTAAACGACTCAGTCTCCATCTTTAGAATAGGCAACACCTTTTACCGAGTTTCTACCCTTAGAACGATCGCATACTTAACGTATAAGTGTAACTAGGTATTACATAAAGTTATTGGAATGATTTATGTGTGTTAATTCAGTGTATATTCCATTGTGATTGCTGAATTCATAATAAAGTTTAATAAAAGCAAAATTGATAATTGTGTTACGACTCAGCTATTTTATTTTATCATCCAACCCTCAACTATACGTGAGACTAGCCGCTGGCAGGATGATTTCTTCTTTGTGTCGGTAGTTAGCTGCTACAGTTATTGTTATGGTTTTATAAACTAGTAATTTGTTGCTCATGCTCAATTTAGATGTTCTTGCTGTAAGATAGTGCAACGATTTTCTCATTATCATTAGGTGTTTAATGTTTTCCAGTCCAACTTATGATCCAAATGCTGTACAAGAAGTTGTTTGTTGGATTTCCTGATTTAACAATTTAATCTCAGAAGATTCTTTCTCCTTAAAAATGAAGACAATGTGCGAAAACTTGTTTGAGTTTAATTGGATTTTGTTATCTCTCGCTTAGCGTTCTGTATTATATACGTGCGTTTTAGGTTCTTCTTGCTATTTTAATGTTTCCATGTTTGGATGGGATATTTTCAGATGTTCTTTTTCTTTTTTTTTTTATTATTTAATTTGTACTTTACAATTTGCCCACATTCGACAAATTTTTCTAGCTTATTTTCAAATGTGAACGTAGCGATGGAATAAGTTTCCGTTTTTAGCGTTGTTAGCAATAAACAAAATAGAAAATGGGTTCGAGGACATTTTCTTGTGGAACCGTTAATTTCTTTCAGAGAGGACACATACACTTCTAATTTTAACATACAAATACCTATTCGTAATGTGGGAGAAAATAATTCTATATGTGCTATTCAGCAGAATTGTTTATAACTTCCTTAAAATCCTTCATTTTATCACATAATACATAAAAACATACAAACTTTAGCGGAGGCTTTTTCCACATTGAGAAGCAACGCGGTGCAGTATTTTCCACCTTCCGTTGATCTAATTACGTCGCTGGTCATTCTGTGTATTTACTTTACTGTATTCTGATTCTTCCTGAATCTAAATTGTTGGCCTAGGATTAGGTATTTAGCTTTTGGCCGGATAGCCAGCTACGCTCGTTAAAAAAAAACGGAAAAACTAAACATTATCGGCACCCACTTTTCCAAAACACACACACGAAACGACCACATGGGTCGAGAACGACTGAACAGCATTATCATCGCCGAAACAAACAAACTCAAAAATAAAATAGAACATGGCATAGCGCAAAATAAAACAGTTTGCACATTCTCAAACGAAAACACCTCGGACAACCCCAAACAACCAGAACCAGAAATAAACTACTTTACAAATTACAGCCAACTAAATATAATATTCTCCAAACTAAACAAGAAAAAATCCTACGGCTTCGATGGTATGCCAAACATTTTGCTCAAACGCTTACCTAACGAAATAAAATGGTACTACACGGTACTCTTCAACAATGCGCTAAATAACACGTATTTCCCCGGAAAATGGAAAAAGGCCAAATTAATAGCCATTACAAAAAAATAAAGACGGTTCATCACCTGCAAACCTACGACTTATAAGCCTCCTCCCCACCATAAGCAACGTATTGGAAATAGTCATAAACAACCCCCTAGCCTCCTTCTGCGCAATAAATAACGTAATCCCAGAAAATCAATTCAACGCAATTAGAAGAAAAACAGCAGTTACCCCATCAGCGACATCTACAGCCAGCGCAACAATTATCACGAACAACACTTTTACACCTAAACAATAAGAACAGAACTTCAAGAACTTTTTGACAAAATTAACGATTACTACTATACATGGAAACTAAAAATTAATGCAACCAAATGCGAAACCATACCGTTTAGATCCACGTCAAGTGAAATCGGCCCAATAGAAAGAGAACACTGTAAAAAATTCCAATTAAGAGGAAAAGCAAACGAAGGGGAGCTCATACCACACAAAAATTGCGTAAAATATCTAGGCGTAAATATAGACGACAAATTAAACTGCAAACAGCACCTCGAAATTCAACTCTCCAAAGCCAGCAAAGCATTCTAGAAGACGAAAAGATTATTCTACACCAAGCGTCTCAACAGCAAAGTAAAAATCCTGTGCTACCAAGCACTAATCAGACGGATCATAACCTATAGCTGCCTAATCTGGTACAACGTATCAGTTTCCCTAATGGAAAAAATTCGCATATTCGAAGGAAAATGCATCAGGGCTTGCCTGAGTACTTACAGATTCGAACACAGCAGATTCAAAAAATACGTCAAAAATAAAAGAATCTACGACATAGCCAAGAACCACCGCATCGACTGCCACATCTTAAAACAAGTACATAACCTAACAAACAAACACACACCACACTAGAGAAATAAATCAATCAAATTCGAAGATGGTATCCCACTGGGGGTAGCCATCCACATGTTATATTATTATACCACTAAGCTATAATATTTTACCAAATGTCCTACTGGACAAATTGTAAAATGTAAATAAATAAATAAAAAGAAAAGCATCTCAAAACTAACAAGGAGCCACTTCGCGCAAACTGCAAAGATAAAACAAAATAATTTAATCTTCGGTTGCTTATTTCCAAACGATTCGTATTACAAAAATACACTGACAACAGGTTAGGCCCCCCCCCGCCCGAAGCGTTTTTATACCTAGACGAAAGAAACTATCTCCAAGACCAAAATAATATCCCAATAATATACCATATAAAAAGAAAGATAGGGATTAAAACAATAGAGAAGAACTTAAGTGGACAAACCGTAGACACTAGGTGGAGATACAACATGGCCCTTCCCCAAAAAGACACAGAAGACAATCACAGAAAAAACATAAAAAAATTGGTGGATACCGAAACCATAGTAAAAAAGAGAATAACAAGAGAAAGAGCCACAAAACGGCAACGCTCAAATCTCCCTCCGTATAAAATAGTGTGAATATTGTAAACTTTGTAAATATTGCAAATAATTCTACAGGACACCCCTCCCTTCCCCTCCCCGTCCACCCTCACCGACCCCTTTCCAAAATCCCACAGCCCCTCCGAAACCGAATAGACTAACGAACTGTCCTGTTTTTGCGACCAGGTTTTCAGAACAGAGATAGAAAGAAAAAACTACATCGTATATACGCACCGCTCTATAGCGACTTAAATCCAATTTCTATATTGTAAAGCTAAAAAAATGTAATTCCGACATACAAAATATTGTATGCCTATGTCGTACCGTCATGTATCGGTACTTTTGCCTAAACAGGCCCACAACCAAAGTTCATTGTTTATGGAGAACAGCATGCCAATGTAACATTCTGTTAAGGTATAGAGAGGAATCGGAAAAGTAAATGATTTACTTTATTCACAACAGCTATACATATATTTGTCGGGTTTACATTAGAATTAGAGTTCGGGGCGTGAAACGAAACTTCGTTCGGATTATACATTGTCGCAAGAAAGAATGACTTTCCGTCCCAACAATGCCACAGAGGAAAAACTACGATGGGGTGTGTCCAAGGACACGAGATCATGGGATTCATCGGGGATAGCCTTCGTTCGGAAAGTAAGGGAAATTGACGTTGCTGCTGATTGGTCAATCTCCATATCGGTAGTTAGAAAAAGATGCTAGCCGCCCTCGAGCCGCAGCCACGTTCGGCGACTGGCTGTCGCCTCGAGCCCAAGCTCATTATCGCAAATCTCGAACAAATATAATCGGATCGAAAGACGACAATTGTTTAATTACGCCTATGATAGAATCTAGATTACGGTGTTAGGGGATTATCCCGAAGTTCCAAAGGAGAGGCTTCGATGTCCTTTCATCTCCGACATATACTACACTCTGAAGACCTCGATAACCTTCTTACACGTACGATTGTTGTCAACAGACAATTCTAATAGATCCTTCTAACAGCTACCAATCGTCTTTTGTCTCAACTGAGCCCTCGACGTCCTCTGACGCTTACGCACACATTCACATGTACAGTGTAAATGTATCATCTATCTAACACATTCATCTACTGGTCAATAAACATTATAAAAAAAAAAAGCTACACTCGTTATGGCCCGGGACTGAAGACGACGCATCGTGAATTCGAATCCTCGCCCTGGATATATTTCCAAAGGATGGAAAACCCAAAATCTCTCTCAAAAGCTAATATACGACATCTCCCATATGCGTTGCGTTGGTACTTTCCGCGAGTGCTTGGTAGAGTTGCTTGGTAAGCACCCCAGGGCCGACGACCACTCACACTTCCGACCATGTTTCTACCATTTTCACTGTGGAGATCTTAGTCGGTAAGAGTCCGGCCGACACACTACTTTCTGCCGCCGCCCAGTGTCCCCCGGTCGGCACGATGGAGAGGTAAGAGGTTGTCTATGAGAACGTCCTCCACGAAAAAAAAAGAAAAAATAAAAAACACTGACAATCACTAACAACTAAACGAAAGGACAAAAAGAAAGAAAAACATAAAAAAACAAAAAAGAAAGAAAAGAAAAAACAAAAGAAAAGAAAAAAAAATTGTTTTTTAATGCGGCCGAGGGAGATGGTGGTCTGGTGGCCCTGGACCGCTCCGCCCCGCCCGCTATGGGTCAAGACTTTCAGGGAGGTGGCGCTAGCGGCAATGGCGTCCGCTAGCGCCAAATTAATCAGTTAGGAAACTTTTAGGAGAGTGCACCAGCCGTAATTTGCAAGAGGTTCCGTGGCATTCCATTTTAGTCGGTAAGAGTCCGACACTGCTATGCTACTGCAGCACCAACAAAGCGTCCATGAGCATTTCTCCACGTACAAAAAAAAGGGATTTAGCTATTATTTCATCCATTCATCTTTTGTCAATTGTCTTCTCCACTATTTTGGATGTTGGATTCCATAGTATGGATCGAAGAATCGAATAGTTTTAATATCAACATATACATTCAAACTATAATATATTAGGTTGGCAACTAAATGATTGCGGATCTTGTCATTACCACTTAATGGCAAAATCCGCAATCACTTAGTTGCCAATCCAATAGTACACGATTCCTCTTGTTTCTATCCTATCCATGGCTTGCAGAGAATTTCTGGAAAAAGAAAGTTGGCTTGTCTCGTCGATAGCTGGTTATGGAATGGTTGGAAGAGTTTTTGTAAAATTCCTGTGTGGGAAATTATAAGAAAGGTTAAAAGCCTGACGTTGCTGGTGGTGTCTCTGATCCTCGTATGATTCGACATTTACGTTCGGCTTAAAGCCATCCGTTCTTAAACGATGGTGGAAAAAATGATCCTGGTTAAATACTACATAACAAGGTAAGACACGACACAACATACGATTAACAGATTCAAAGAAAAGCCAGAAAACAATATAGATATAATTGGAAGGAAAGTTACTGGTTATAAGCGGATGGTGGTATTACATTCTTATTTGCTTTTTCTAACACTATCTGTGCACGTTTCCATATCTGTGGAAAATTCCCTAGCCTGAAAATAAAAATCTTACTCCTTTGTCCGGAATTTCTTTTAATATTTTTGCTGTTATTATATCGTATTCAGGTCTTTTCCGTTGTTTCTTTAAGTTTTTGATTATTGCTTTCTTTTATCATTTCTGCTTAAAATTTGTTACTCGTTAATGCAGTCGATATTTGGTTCTTGTATGTTTAAACATTGTGAACCATTTGGCTATAAACCGAATAATAATATAAATGGATACTAAATGGCTGGTGATAATTGGAAGAAATAATCTTTTTGCAGCTCCTTCCTTACAATCCAACATTTGTAGCTTGCCGGATGATTGTTTCTGCAATTTGCACAGATTACCTTTTTTATTTTTTTACATATGAGCAATTAATCGAGAGACACATACCTGAACATTTGACACGAGTCGGTAATTTATTACAATAATTTTTCGTGCGTCCATGTCGTTCACACACTGTGGAATATTATTATTAGCTCTTGGCGTTTATACTTTTATGAACGTATCACATACCGTCTTATTCACGTTCAGAGAGAAACATTGACAATGATGTTAAAGCGACACTTTCGCTTAAGTAAATTACGTTGTGTAGCGTGTGTCTCCTTTCCAATAGATCTGTTTTGATATATTTTATGTCAAGTTTTGGGTGTTTAAATTACTTATAATTCTCAATGAGAATTGATTGTAAAAAGTCTACCAAATAAGAAAAAAGTTTTGGGTGTAATTCTTTTATTGTCACCTGAAACCTTTTAATATCTTTGCTTAGTAGGTATAATAATTTACATTTTTATTTTTTGGAATATTTCTTACTATCCTGTATGCGTCTGAATCGAGCTCTTGTAATTTCATTTGTTCTTCCAATTGTTTCGTTATATGTTTTTTGGTTCTTATATGTAGTTTTAACGTTTCCTTGTCTTATTTAATTTACATTACATTTAATGTATTGTTTTTGATATAAAAGTAGAATGATTTTATAAATTCTCATCACTGATGTTTTGTAATGTTATACATCTATTTGACGTTTACGAATCTTCTAACCACTTAATATTGGTTACTTTTGTTCCTCTTTTCCTTTCTAGTGTGGGAAGCTTCCATTGTACATTGATAATTTTTTGTTGTTGCAAAACATGTTTTTTCCTAAAAAATGTCAAAGTTTTTCAAGTATTTCTGAATAATATTTTTGTATTTGATAAATTTAGAAATTTATATCTCCTCTTAACATTTAACGCTCCAAGTGTGCCTCTCAAGCACCACCTATGTGCGGTGCGGTGCGGTACCTTTTTTAAAATCTGGTACTTAAAAACTTTTTTCCTTTTTTTTTTTTAGTTGAAAGAATTTTACAACCAATTCTCATGGAGAATTATAAGTAATAGCTTTTAATTATAGTAATAGCCGATTAATAGTCTATCAGTCGGTAAGTGTCGACGACAAAAAAGCGATTATTCGGCTATCGGTCGGTAAAGTGTTAAAACCTTGCAAGTCGAAGTATAATGAGAATAAGTTGGAGTTGTCGGTCGATATTCACAATTAAAAGTCGGAGCGTTAAAGGTTAAAAATGAGAATAATTAACATTAAATTTCTATTTGTGTTCAAAATTTTAATCAACTTATTCTTTATATATTCTTTATATATATATATGTCGGGTTAAGATCGGAATTTTGGGCGCGTGACAACTCTTCGCGTGGACTAGCCATCGTTTCACAAAGCCGAGATTATATGTACACGTATATACAAGACTATCACTAAGCTTAACAAATAATTAAATCTAATGAATAATAAATTTGATGAACAATGAAGTTAATGAATAATATGATTTACGAATAATGAATTTAATGTACACTATTAACAATGTTTTTGTTGGGTTCAAACGAATCCACGGCCAACGAGATAACTCTTTACTAAGCGTAAAAAATAATCTTAGGCGCAAAATACGATTGACGAAAATGCTCGATGCGTCACTCTCCAAGGCAATCGCACGAATGCCAGCCTCGTCTGCAATTCGATACGCACTCGTTAGAAGCATCGAAAAGTTCGGAACGCCGTTTCTAGGCAGTTTCTGCCTGGAGTTTGGTTATTGATACAATGTATGTCCCATTGTCTCGGCACCTTCCAGGTAACCTCACACGTGGCTAGGTCCGCTCTAGAGGCCGCATGCCGCCACAATCACACTTCTCGGAAAACCCATACAACCACTCCAGACCTCCCTTAGGCAAAACGTTTATCTCGTGACCGCGGCTACGTTCGGCGACCAATTGTCACCTCGAACCCAATCTCGCTATCACAAATTTTAAACAATTACAGCTATAATAAAATCTAGGCTAAAGTACTAGAGGATGTTCCCAAAATTTCCAAGGAAAGGCTTCGGCTTTCCTTTCACCTCCGACATATACATATATACGTATGTAAGTATACACACGTATACATATAATATCAATTACGATGCTTATAATGACAACAATACTACTTATAGTTTCTGTCTTCATTTCTAGTTATAAAATACATTTCACTGTTAGTGTCAAAGATTGAAATATCATATTTGCATAATTTCTTACACTTCGATACAGGTAGGAAAACATTGCCATCTCTGCAGAAAAATTATTTCAGCTGTATTTTGAATAGTAATAATTTAAATTCTATTTTTCATCTATATTTTTTATTTTCATTTATTTTTTATTTCTATCATTTCTGTTTATTGCAATGAAGTTATCATATCAAGCTATTTGTGAAAATTATATACAATGAAGATAATAGTATACACGACGAAATAGAAAATTTTGTTTAAAATTTGTCATCATGTCATGTTAGATTGTATGAATATGTATCGAAAAGAAAACATTTTTCTTTTTTTTTTTATTTGGAAGAATTTTACAATCAATTCTCTTTGAGAATTATAAGTAAATTATTCTGGTGTGGTATAACTTGAATAATAAATGTTTATCGTATGTTTGATTCTGGTTGAATCTAATGCTTAATTCTAGAAAACATAACATGTATGTAGATTATTTATTTTTCAAAACGTACACTATAAATATCAAATATCAAATGCAAAATTTTTCATGATTTCCTATGAATTAATATATTTTGAAATCTGTCGGAATTAACTAAATATTTTTGCTTCTTTCGTAGATTCTGCAGATGTATTAAGGGAATGCCCTGAATTAGAATGTTCTAAAACAGCGTCTTTTTGTGATTTTTTTTTTTTTAGAAGGGTAAGAAAGAAACGAATTTGTTGAATTTTGAGATATGATTTCATGTATATTTAACGAACACAAACAAATCTTTTTTTAAGTAAAAAGAAAAATTATAACAGATTTCTAATCCTATTTCATGAGCTGCAGTTTTCAATCGGCGTGAAAGATCCACCTCGTAATTCTTGACTGAAACGAAAAACCAAAACAGGATTAAAATTATTATATATTCTCCTTCTCGATGAACTAAAAAAGTTCATCAAACAGTTTATTTAAATAATTGTTATAGCACCTTAATGTTTATTTTTTCTTTTTATAAGACACATTTTTTTCTTTAAACCCGCTAAAATTTTTAATTGCACGCTATTTTCTGCCCTTTTTTTATCTCTGTTATTGTTGTTATCTTGTTATCTTATTACATTCATCCACGCATTTTTACTCTCTATTCCGAGATAAATCTCAACAGCTTTTGATGTACAGAAAACGAATATTTAGAAAAATATAAATGTGTGTAAAAATAAGAATGATATAATGTATGGTAATAGTGTAATACTAAAACATTAATGTTTTTCGATGCTTCAATTATAGATTATTGAAAGAATATTGTTAAGTAAAAAAGATTAGAAAAATAAGAAACCAACACCACTTCTTGGATAGTTTCTGTGAGCGTTGTTACTGCTTGATCGATGTGTTCGGGTGTTTTCAGTGGGATGTTGCAGCTGATTTTGCTCTCTATTATTTCTTTGCCATTTGATGGTTTTATTGCATAGCTTCTCTGTGCTGCTGTAAAGTATTGATTTGTTTCTGTATGTAATTAATATGGGCGTATGGTCGGAGGTAAGCTCGAAGCTGAGTGCTATGTTTAGTTTATTTCTGTTTAGATATATAACGGGCCCTCGAGCTAGCTGAACATGTACTGCGGAGACGCATCGACATCTGGCAATCATCTTACTCGAAGAATAGGGTCTGCGTGTGGCGAGCTACCGGACAGAGACAGTTGGAATGTTTACTGTTGAGTGTTACAACTATTTCCTTTTTAAGGAGAGCTATAGAATTATTCCATGCCTTTGTTAGACAAAGCGTTCATCCCGTGACCGCGGCTACGTTCGGCGACTGACTGTCGCCTCGAGCCCAAGCTCATTATCACAACTCTCGAACAATTACAATCGGATTGAATATCTACAATTGTTTAATTACAGCTACAGTAGACTCTAGGTTACAATGTTACGGAATTATCCAAAATTCGAAAGGCTCCGGTGTTCTTTCATCTCCGACATATATAACCTTGGTTATGAATATTTTAAATCGGCACAATAATTGTTAAAAGTATATATCAAACATTTGTCGTACAGTAATACGCATGATCGGTAAATATTTCTTATGCTAATCTATAAATCTAAGGAATGTCAGAAAATAAATGCTTTAGATGGAATATATCCGGATTTGCAGATAACTTCTAGATACTGTTCAGTTTGAAAACAAAGACAAGGAATATATGGATTATGTGGAACATCTCGTATCTTATTTCAAAAATTACGAGCTGATGTGGTACATTCTACGTGTTGGTTGGTTTATTAAAGAGAGGAGTGATAAAATTGTAACAGTCAGTGTATATTAAAATCACTTTAAATACAAGTACAAAGATAGTGTATGCCAGTTGTAATCGTCGCATCTTCAATGCTACCGTTCAACTCTACGCTTGCTATTGCACTGTATGACCTGTTATAATGATTCGTTATAATGATCGTCCTAGAAAGGACGTTCGTCTATTCGTATCGAACGATGGTATTATAAAAATTTCAGATGTAACTCCGGATGACGATTAGAAAGAACGACGATAATGTTCTGTTCGGAATTTGTTTACCTTTAGACCTAGCGAAGCAAAACAACGTTGTCACTCCAAGGCACAACAATACGATCCGCCTTAAACGTATGTAAGTACATCTCTGACAATCTTCTGCTCCAGTAGCAAACTGTAGACGCAAGTATATTGCAATCAATTTCGATCATGTTTAAGAAATGTCGACAAACTCTTTTGTGTCTTTTCAGACGAATGAAACTTTATTAGAATATATTGCGAATAAATGTGTTCTATATTTTTGTGCAGCATGCAAAGTTTAAAAGGATATATTAATCCTTTCTTGTTATTTATACAATTGATATACAATATAACACGTTTGGATATTGATCAAAAATTCATTTTTTATGAAAATAATCTCACCTAACCATTTATATATGTGTTCCATCCTTGTCTACAGGAGTGTTAAGCATATCTCCTTCCGTACTACAAAAAAAAATTTTTTTTTTTTTTTTTTACGTGGAGGAAATCTTCATAGACACCTTACCACCCTGTGGGGACGGGCAGAAGGTAGTGCCGGATTCTTACCGGCTAAAACCTCCACGAACGGGACAGTGTACCAGTGCGAGTTTTTATCGTCGGGCCCCTGTGTGCTTAACACCAAGCACGTTTAAAAACCAAGTACTCCCAGAAAGTACACGCAGAACACACGCAAGGGAGGGGCTGGCCGCTTGCCTGTTTGTATATTCTAAGAGAAATTTTGGTTTTTCCGTCCCTTTTTTTGCCGGCCTTCCATACCGAGGATTCGAACTCGCGACGCGTCACCTTCAATTCTCCACCTTAACGACCGTATTTTTTTTTTTTAAGCTGTTTATTTAAAACCCAATATACAATTTTGAATACATTATAGTGTTCACAATAAACGGTGAATTTATATAATGGTATCTTAGGCAGAGGTACCGATACGCAACGGTACTAAGTAGCCATGCTGTAATATGTTGTTGACGCTTTACATTTTTCGTGTTGGATATATCTTTTGGTTTAAGCCGCTGGAGGAGCGGAGCTTCTATGTGATTTTGTTCTTACTTGTTGTTTTTGTCCTGGAAACTGGGTCGCAAAACAGGACGCTTCGGTAGTATATTTTTGGGTGCTGTGGTGTTTGGGGGCGGGGTGGGGTAAGGGGAGGGGGAGGGGGAGGGGGATATTGAATAAATAAGTTTCTTTTAAAAGAAGGCGAATTGCAGTGATTACGATGTTTGTGCCTGTGTTGTACGGGGGCAGAATTGAGTTTTATCGGTTTAGAGGATTTTCTCTCTTATTTTATTATGGATTCGGTATCCACCAATATTTTTTTGAATTTTTTCTGTGTTTGTCTTTGATGTCTTTCGGAGGGAGGGCCATGTTGTATGTCCATCTGGTGTCTGCGGACTGGCCATCTAGGTTTTCTTCGTAGAGTATAGTTTGGGTCCCTATTTTCCTTTTTATATGGTAGATTGTCGGGATGTTATTTTGGTCTTGTAGGTAGTTTTTTCCGTCAAGGTATGGGAAAGCTTCTGGCGGGATGTAGCCTGTTGTCAGAGTGCTTTTGTAGTATGTATCATTTGGAAATAAGCAACTGAAGATTAAACTATTTTCTTTTATCTTTGCCGCTTGCGCGAAGTGGTTTCGTATTAGTTTTAGGATGTGGCAGTCTATGCGGTGGACGTGGGCTAGGTCGTATATTGTTTTGTTTTTTATATATTTTTTGAATCCGCTGTGTTCGGATCTGTAGGTACTCAAGCAGGCTCTGATGCATTTTCTTTCGAATATGCGAATTTTTTCCATTTGGGAGGCTGATATGTTGTACCAGATTGGGCAGCCGTAGGTTATGATCGGTCTGATTAGTGCTTGATAGCATAGAATTTTTACTTTCCTGTCGAGATGTTTGGAGTGGAATAGATTTTTCATTTTCCAAAATGCTTTATTGGCCTTGGTAAGTTGAATTTCGGTGTGCTGCTTGTAATTTAATTTGTAGTCTATATTTACCCCTAAGTATTTTACGCAGTTTTTGTGTGGTATGAGGGCCCCTTTGTCTGTTTTTTCTCTTATCTGAAATTTTTTGCAGTGTTCTCTTTCTGTTGGGCCGATTTTACTTGACTTGGGTCTAAACAGTATGGTTTCGCATTTGCTTATGTTGATCTTTAGTTTCCATGCGTGGTAATAGTCGTTTATTTTCTCAAAAAGTTCTTGAAGTTCCGTTTTTATAGTTTTGGTTTTGCGGCCTGTTACGTATATGATTAGGTCGTCTGCGAAGGCTATGGAGCGTTTATGGGTGGATGTATTGAGATCAAAGAGGTTTAGTAAGTCACTGTTGTAGATACTGAAGAGTAACGGGGAATTTACTGTACCTTGTTGTAGGCCGTTTTTTATGGAGAATTCTTTGCTTGATGAGTGTGAACCTTCAGTCATTACGAATGTTCTGTTTGTGATCATGTCCCAGACCATTTTAGTCAGGTGTTTAGGGAACTTTTTTTTGTTCAGTTTGTATATGAGACCTGGGATCCAGACTGTGTCGAAAGCTTTTTCGAGGTCTATTAGACAGGCGGCTACTCGTTGTTTTGCGTTTAGGGCCCAGCAGATGTCCGACGTGAGTTTGTTTATTGCGTGGATTGTGGAGTGTTTGTGTCGGAAGCCGAATTGGTTCTCTGGGATTATGTTGTTTTTTGTGCAGAAGGAGGTTAGGGGGTTGTTTATGGTTATTTCAAATACTTTGCTTATGTTGGGGAGGAGACTTATGGGTCGTAGGTTTGCGGGCGAGGAGCCGTCTTTGTTTTTTTTTGTTATGGCTATCAGTTTGGCTTTTTTCCATTTTCTGGGGAAGTATGTGTTGTTTAGAGCATTGTTGAAGAGTACCGTGTAGTACCATTTTATTTTGTTCGGTAGGCGCTTGAGTAGGGTGTTTGGGATGCCGTCGAAGCCGGAGGATTTTTTGTTGTTTAGTTTGGAGAGGATTGTGTTTAGTTGATTGTAGTTTGTGAAGTAGTTTATTTCTGGATCTGGTTGTTTGGGATTGTCTGCGGTGTTTTCGTTTGAGAATGTGCAGACTGTTTTGTTTAGCATTTTGTCTTGTTCCATTTCATTTTTGAGTTTGTTTGTTTCGGCGATGATAATTCTGTTTAGTTGTTCTCGGCCCATGTGTTCGTTTTGCGTATGTATTTTGGAAAAGTGGGTGCCGATGATGTCTAGTTTTTCTATTGTTTTGGGTATTATGAAGTTGCCCTCGGTGTCTTTGATGGTGTTGTGTATCGTTATACCTGCTTCTTGGATGAGGGGGGCATTTTCTGGGGGCAATTTGAGAGGTGGGGTGGGGCCCCGTTCCTTTGGTCTAAAGATTTGATTTATTTGTGGGAACATGTTGGCTGAGTCGTTCTTGGAGATGTTTTTTATTTTGTTTGTCCAGTAATGGTTTATAGAAGTTGCGAATTCTTGTTTCAGTTGCGTTTTTATTCTGTGTAGTAGGAACTTTAGGAATTCTAATTCTTCTCTTTTGTCGTAGGAATAGTTGAGTTTTATATTGTTTATTTTGGACAGTATGTAGCTTTTATCTCGCTGTAGATCTTTTATTTTATTGTTTATATAGGGCTCGCATGAATTTTTTTGTTTTATGATTGGCACGGATTTTTGGAGAGCGATTTGTGTGTGTTTTTCTATTTCGTCTAAGAATGAGTCGATTTGTCTGTTTGTTAGGTTGACGTTGTTGTAGATCTTTAGGTCGCAGTTTTGTTCGAGTGTGTTTTGGAACTTTTTCCAGTCCGTCTTTTTGTAGTTGTACCTGGGTGTCTCGGTCTGGGTTTCGAGTGTTAGGAAGTCAGATGTGTTTTTGTTAATTTGAAATACTAGGGCGTTATGGTCACTGTCATAGGCTAAGGTTTTTACGGTATTATTTGGACGTAAGTTTTGGAATTTTAGTCGCGCATCTGCTAAGCATATGTCCAGGTATGAGCCTCCTTTTGGGTAAGAGGGTAGCTCGGAGCTGTATAGGTTTGTTTTGTAGTGGATGCTTTTATTGTCTAGCCAGTTTCTAATGAAGTTGCCTCTCGTGTTGTTTATTTCGTTTTTCCAGCTTGTATGTTTCGCGTTAAGGTCTCCTGCTATTATATAGTAGTTTTCCGGTTTATTGAGCTGCAAGAGTTCGAAGAGGTTGTTGAATTCGCAGTTAAATTCTTTCTGGTTTCCGTGGGTTGCGTAGGCTGCAGTGATGAATAAATTTTCCTTATTGCTTATTTTTATTTTTATGATCGTTGTTTCTAAGGTTCTGAAACTTGTTATTTTATCAATTAGGATCGTTTTGTGTTTTATGGGGCTTTTTATGAGGATCGCTGTTCCTCCTCCTTGGCTGGCGTTCGGTCTGTCGTGTCTTATCATGGTGTAGTTTTTGAAGTGTACCTTGTGTCTTTTGTTTAGTTTTGTTTCTGAGATGAGTACCATATCGGGGGCTTCTTTATTTAGTAGGGTTAGCATACTATATCTTTTTTGGTTTGAGATTAAAGAGTTAGCATTTATTGCGATTATTTTCAGATGTTTTAGGTTAAGTTTATGTGTTTTTTGCTGTGATTGTTGGTTTGGCGTGTTTTGGTTATTCGTCGTCTGTGCTATTGAAGGTGCTGAAGATGGCGTCGAGCCTTTCCTCGTGCGTTGATAGGGTGTTTTTTATTTCGTTTAATTGCATTTGTTGTTCTTTTAACGCTTGGAGGATACCTTTTTTAAAGTCTTCGATAACGTTTATGATGTTTAGATGGGGGGAGATATCGGTTGTGATTGGGCTTTGGCTTAAACGCGGATCTAAGTTTGCTGATTGTGGGAAGATTTTGGTTATTTGATTTGGTGTTGTTTGCTGCTTCGCTACGTCGGAGAACTTTAGTTCTGGGATGTATTTGCGGCTTATTCGGGCAATCCGTTGTGACTTTGCTTCTTTGTCTTTTTTGATTTTGTCGGCTAGCTTTTTACGAAGCTCTACGAGTTTGGGGCAACCTTTGTATGACGCGGGGTGTCCGTAGTTTTTGCAGTTGACGCAGAATATTTTGTCCTTGGTTACTGCGTTTTCCCTTTTTATTTTACAGTCGCCTGGGCCATGGGGCTCACTGCATTTAACACAGCGGTAGTTTAGGTTGCAGTTTTGCGCTGTGTAGCCTAGTCGCTGGCATTTGTGGCATTGAGTTATGTCATCCTGTTTTTTTATTATTTTTTCCCATTTTACCTTGAAGTAGTTAAAATGGTTTATTTTTAGTAGCTTGCTTATATTGCTGTCGGGGGATAGCTGTATTATGTAGATTGGGAGCAATATATTGTTCTCCCTTGATTTTTTTGTCGTAAATCGTGAGACTTTTGTAAACTGGACGTCGTCTATTTGTAGAGCTTGTAGGTCTGTGAGTATTTCTGTTTCCGCGTAGCTATTGTCTAAGCCTTTTAGCAAGTATGTATGGTGTTTCTCTATTTTGGGTGTGTATGTGTAAAAGGTTGTGTTCGCTGAGAGGAGTGTTTGCTTCGCTTTATGGAAGTCGGGTAGGTTTTGGAGGTAGAGTGCGTGTTTACCTGCGTGTATTCTTTTGATGTGAAATTGTTTAATGTCCGCTACTTTCTCTATGAGCGTTACGGTGTCCTTGGGGTCTTGTAGGATTATGTTGATGGGTGGCGGCCTGTTGTCTCTTGTGGTGGGTGGGGTGCTCGTGCGTTCCTCCGCGGAGCGTCCGGTGGGGCGTCCGTCCGGTGCTCGGTCCCCCCTTGGCGGTGTTGGAGGCGCCGGGCCTCCTAGGTTGTACGGTGGGGTGCGTCGCCCTTGCTGCGCCGATTGTTCCGGTGACGTGGTGAGACCGTGTCTTCCCGTTTTGCCTCGTAATGTTTCGTTTTTCTTTCTTATTTGTTCTAGCGTTGATTCCCAAGTGGGGTAGCTTGATGGTCCCGGTTGTGGATGGGGCTCTGGTTCAGCTTGTAATATGCTGAATCTATTTTTTGTTGCTATCGCTGGAGGCGAAGTAGCTCTTGTGGGTTTCATGTTTTTGGTTTCGTTAGCCTTTTCTTCTTGGTTGGGGTGATGATCTACAACTGTGTTTCCTGGGACGGTTGCTAGACTTTTTGCCCTGGCAACCAGGTTAGGTTGTGGGTTGAGTTTCCGCGTCTTTTGCGCGGGGAGTCTTAGGATACTGTTGATTTCCCTGGCTGTTTTATGTATAATTATTTTTCTCTTGGAGGCTTTTTTCATTGGGTCTACGGTGGGTTTCGTTTCGTTGCTCTTGGCTTCATAGTCGGTGGCTTTTATTTTTTTGTACAGTTTTATTTTGTCTTATCTTATTTTATTTTCTTTTTGTTCTTATTTGTATTTATGGAGATGATGTCGATACCGTATTTTTCACTTTTTTGTCACTATTTTGTCACTTGGTCCTTCTACTTTAGTGGATCTACTCCGACGCGCGCTCCGAGGGGTCCGTTCCGCTCGGTGGTCAACAGTCGACTGATCTTAACGACCGTAGCCAACTGCCCCGCCGAGCTTCTAGCTCATTGGAAAGTATTTGATTCTTAATGTGGTAATGTACATCATAGGAAGTATTCTAATTAGTCTCTTGAAAGAGATGTACATTTTTCATAGCCCTCTCTAAATACAAGGGGTAAAGGTAAATAATTCCCTTAATTAAATCATTATTATTAAATCTATTATGAAGCTCTTAATAATATATTTTTGCTGCTATTATAATTCTTGTAGTAAGAGATGGCCGTTTTAAAATAATTGCTGCTTCTTCTAATGCACTTATTTTCAAGATGCCTAGTCTTGCGTTTTCCATCGCACTGGCAGAAATTTTATAACATATGGGATTAGCATAAGTTATAAATAGGTCTAATTAATAATTTGTAACAGAAGATTTTAACCTCAAGATTTAAGTCAGATGCAAACGATCGAATTTGCAACAAATGACTGCAACGGCAATGGGTTGGAAGAGCAAGAAAATACATATGTATGTATCCCGTACTTTCGTTGCGCGAGGGATAGGAATTTCGTGATGAAACGCAGAGGCTGCCAAGTATCATTGACGCGTTGTTGGAGTACCGCCCCTATTGCGTAATCGGAAGCATCGACTACGAAGCTAGCGGGCGCGCCTGGAATCGGATGCGCTAACATTGTTGCGTTAGCTAAGGCGCGCTTCGACTCGCGGAGGTTCTTTTCAGTTTGATCGGACCACTCGATAGTCGCATTGCACTTTGTCGTGCCTTTTAACAAGTCCTTGAGCGGTTGTAGAATTTGCGCTACCCGCGGTATGAAACGTCGATAGAAGTTGATCATACCGAAGTATCTTCGCAGTTTCTTAACAGTACCAGGTCGCGGTGCTATGATTATCGCGTCAACGCGTTCAGCCAGAGGTTTTGTCCCCTCCGCGGTAGCGGTATAGCCAAGAAATTGAATTTTGCGCACGCCGAATTCGCATTTTGCGAGGTTTATAACGACCCCGTATTCGTCGTGGCGATTGAACAAAATCCGCAAGTGTTCGCGGTGTTGTTCCTCGGACGCGATTAAAAAGTCATCGAGGAAATAGCAAAATATAGCGACAGATATAGCAAAAGAGTCAACAAACACCGAAACCCCCTAATCACTGGACTACTTGACACGACGGACCAGATTCGCAGGCAGAAGAGGCACTACCCGCTAGACCTAAACGCCAGATTCATTTAGTTATCCAAATTAAGCATATGCACTTACTTATAATACTTATAAATTATACCTATCTATAATAAGTATTAACTTATTGTAAATAAACAGCCATGTCACTGCGCCACGCCAGAAAAATTACTGAAAATTCTCAACGCGGGAATTGATTGTAATTTCAACAAATAAATAAAAAAAAATACCTGGGCATGACCCTGGACAGGAGGCTAACTTGGAAAAATCACATCATAGACAAAACAAAGCAACTCAAGGACAAACTCAAGAAATTCTATTGGCTCACATATTATATTAAATATTATATTAAATATTATTGGCTCACATATAATATCAAATATTATATTAAACACGAAAAATGTAAAGCGTCGACACATATTATAGCATGGCTACGTCGTACCGTTGCGTATCGGTACCTTTGCCTAAAACATCATTACAAAAATTCACCGTTTATTGTGAATACCAAAATGTATTTAAAATTGTATCTTGGGTTTAATAAACATCTTTAAAAAAAAAAATATTATCACACTTTGTTTACACACAACTTTGTAAATGCATAGTTTATACATTTATATCTATACCAATCTATACATAACTGCTGCAGGAAGCTCTTTTATAAATGGCGCTTTTATAAATTTTTATAAATGCAAATGAATTTAAGAGGATTTTAACCGTACGTCAGCACATACAGTTTATTTTACGTGTCTCTACATAAATATGTTTTATATTTATATTATAAATACTTACATTTGTGCATTGTGTTTAATTATGAAACTTCTGTTTCGTACAATTAATAAATAACGATGAAATATAATATAATAATTCATAACACGATGAAATATGTCATATTTCGAACGTGTTTCCCGAGGTATAAAAAATTAACCGTTTAAATAACTCGTTAGAATTAAATTTCAATGAACTACTTCAAAAACGACTTGAAAATTATTTTTTCAGAAAATAATTTATTAGCCAAATAAATAGAAAAATGAATAGAAAAATGTAGCAAATGTGAAAATTATTTAAAAGTTGAGATCGTGCGCGGTTATCATTAGTTTGCATTTTGGGCACATTTTGTATACATTATTTTAACCAATTGAAGAAGAAAATAAAGTGCAACATTCCATATATTAATGGATTCAACGAAAAATATTTCCGGCCATTAGGCAACCGGATACCACACTAACCCAACCAACTACTTCTTTTCTTTTTCTTCTTCTAAAATTCTTGTGGATATCTAGGGGGAACTGAGATCGAACGGCGATAACATGTATAAGGGAAAGTTATACAGAAGAATGCCCTTAACTACATATTTCAAGTTCATTAAAATCGGTCAGACATTCTCTGATGATAATTAAGGAATTAATATGGAGAACAATTTATGTAACAATACATTCGCTGACACGTTGAATGAAATATTTAATAAATATTATGTAGGATTCTTTTATTTATTTAGAATGAGTTAAACAGGAAACGATGGTTATTTAACGTGAGCTAAATACTAATATGTCGGGTTAACATTAGAATTTAAGGCGCGTAACGATTCTTCGTTTGAGTTAGCCATCGTTTTACGAGACAGAGATTATATTTACGCGAATATACAAGATTTTACAAAATATTATGAATATTGAGTTTAATGAATGATAAGATTAACAAACGATAAGTTTAACTAATAATTAGATTAAAGAATAATAAGTTTAACGAACAATGAGAGGAACGAATAATATGTCTTACGAATAATAAATTTAACGAATAATGAGATTAACGATTAATAGGTTTTACGAATAATGAATTTAATTAACGCTATTAACAATGTTCCTAGGTTCAAACGAATCCACGGTCAACGGGATAACTCTTTACTATGCGTAGAATAATTTTAAACACAAAAAAAATACGATTGCTGAGACGCTCGGTAAACTGCTCGATGTATCACTTTTCAAGGCGATCACACGAATGAATATCTGATGAAAATCTTTTTCGCTGTACGACTGCATTTGTTTGTTACATGCTCGCTGGAGGCATCGAGAAGGTTCCAATCGTCGTTGCTAGGCAGTTGCTGTCTGAAGTTTGATTCCTAATACAACGTGTGTCCCATTATATCGACATCTCCAAAGTAGAATTCTATGTGATTTCTAGGAAGAACAATACAACCGATCCACACCTTCGTCAGGCAAAACGTTTATCCCGTGACCGTGGCTACGTTCGGCGACCAGTTGTCACCTCGAACCCACTTTCGCTTTCACAAATATCAAACAATTACAAATGACAATTGCTTAATTACAGCTATGATAAAATCTAGGCTAAAGCATTAGAAGACTTCCTCAAAATTGCAAAGGGAAGGCTCCGGTTTTTCTTTCATCTCCGACAAATATATACAATATTGTTAACTAGTGATTTGAATTGTATAGAGTTTTAACAGTTGAGCAGATTACAGTTGCAATCTAAAGCGTGATCATGTCCATTTCCAATTAACTTCAACCAAAAAAAAAAAAAAAAAGAAATTATAACTATATAAATGAAATACAGATATGTAACAATTTATCTTGCATATTTTACTTTTTATAATTCTTGAAGAATATTTGTATCCTATCCAAATTTTTTACATTATTTTCTAAATTTAATCAGGACTCAAAGGTTTAAAAACAATATAATACAGAGAATATTACATAATTATTGCGGATCAATATATTTTCATTAAAAACAGAATTTGTGTGTATTTCACTGTAACAAGGTTATGTTTATGAATAGAAAAATTCGGATATGGATGGTTCTACAGAAGTGGGAATTTCTTGCGGTCCTTATATTTCAATACTTTTAAAAATGTTAAATTGTATTATAATTGCACGTCATAGAAGGATAATAAATGTAATTTCATAAGCAAATTACGAAGAACTGTCAATTTAATTTAATTATATCCAAAAATTACCCTTTTACACGTGAAATTCTCAATCCACTGTTAAATAATATGATAAAGTTGTAAAAGAACTAGCAACCTGAAGCAGCCTGATAAGAGTGTAATATAATATTTATGTTATATTCATGCTTGCGAGTTTGCTCCGGAGCGCCTGGTCGCGATTGCTGGGCCATCATCGAGCTAGTCAATGATGATGAAAAATTCTCAACGCGAGAATTGATTGTAATTTCAACAAATAAATAAAAAAAAAATATTCATGCTTAAAAAATGCTTTACACTGTTTCGGTAAAGTTATGAAGTGTATAATTTATTTATTTTAATTTACAATAAAGAACGCAAGATTGATCATTAGATCGCTTATGTAAGGAATAAATGTTCGCTATTTTTAAAAATGCAATAATTATTTTTAAATTTAACTGAGAATTGTCAAGATTGATAGCTAGTTCGCTTATGATTAATAAATATTAATTGGGTGAAACTATAGAACCGTTACGTCTTCTCCGATCTCGATGATTTTTGAATATGTTGTCAAGTGCATGATTGTCCTACTGAACAAATTGTAAAATTTAAATAAATAAATAAAAAAAAAGTGCATGATTGCGAACAACTTTCTTCTTTAACTGTCTAAGAAATCTATCTATATCAGTAGAATAAATTCTGTTTAGAAAATACATATCATATAATTATACAATGACTCATTGAAATCTAGCTTTTATTTTTTGTCGATAGTATGGTAAGAAAATACGAAGTTCGAACGCTCGTAGCAATTGCCTGGGTCACGTCATCCTTTGTTCTAGGAAAAGATAGCGATGGTCAAGGGTGTGGCGGACTTCGATGTCTTTCACAGCTGCGACGCCAAGCATTTTTTTTTTATTTATTTGTTAAAATTGATTGTAATTTTAACAAATAAATAAAAAAAATGTCAAAATTCGTGATAAAAAAAGGAAGAGCTGACCAATAGCTTAACCTGATTGTCCTTTTATATTTTTATATATTTTATATTTTTAGTCACAAAAGTGGTAAAGCACAATATTACAATGAAGCAGCGAAGTTACAAAGTATTAAAATATTTGTTTAAATCGCGGCCAAGACTAGTCTCGTGGTCAACGCACATTTTTCTCAACATGTCCCAATTCACCACATTTGGGACATTTTACTTGTCGCTTAGCAGATGATACACGTTCCGTTTTAGAAACCGGTGAAACGCGTTTGTTGACTGGATTATTGTTACGTGTGGTAGGTAATGGTCGGTCAGTTGCTGTTGGTCGAGAACCTGTCCTCCATCCCTTTTCTTTTTCTTGTAGGTATCTTTCAACGTCTACGGCTTTTTTTTCTGTTGTGTACAAGGAATCTAGTTTGCCAGCTAACAGTATGCGTCCTATGTCGCGTCGAAGTCCTTTTAAATAAATTCGACTTACTTTCCTCATGGTGGCTTCAATCATTATTCGTCTTGTAATTGGTTGTAGATTTTCACTAATTATTGCATATGTAAGTCTATGCAATATGCAGCGGAATCGGATATTGAAACTTTGAACAGATTCGTGGCGTCCCTGTTTCAAATCGCGTAATTGTTCTTCGTATTCGTCAGATGTTACATCAACTACTACGTTAGATCTCAAAGTGTTATATAAATCTTCATAATTTCCAATCGGTATGTGTCGAATACTGCGCGCGGCTTTACCGACTATTTTATCGATTTTTATGGCTTTCAATAACAAATCCTTTTGTGAACAACACATTCGCATAGCATGTACTTCTTTTATGAACTCTTCCACTCCAACATCATCGTCACCGTTTAAAGTTGGTATAAATCTTATTGCATCTTCGGCTGATAACATAATCTGGTGTTGTGGTTCGTTGTAGTATTGGTCTCCGCCATTATTATCGCTTTTGGGATCAAATGTCGTTTCGGGTATGCTCGCTGCAGGTATACGATCCTTCTTTCTTGATTTCATGGTTTTCTTTGTGGTCTTCGTCACAGATTTAGAATTTTTGGACTTAATTATTTTTTTATTTGTAAGAACTAGCTTTATTTCGGCAACTGCTTGTTTTAGCTGTTTGATTTCTTTAGCGCGGCGTTCATTCTCTTCCCTTGCTTGTTGTGCTAATATTTGGATCTGATCTTGAATTTCGGTGTGTTTCTGTATCGCTTGTAGTACTTGCCGTAGACTAATGTTGATATCTTTATATGATAAGTCATACATTTTTTTCTTTTCTTATTTTTTTTTCTCGAAAATTGCTACTTAGTCCGAGTTTTGGTTGGCAAAAGAATCAAGCTTTACCTTGATATCCGTAGAAATGGAACTTCCGTAGAATGTCCGTTAACTTCAGATTGTGAGTTTATCGTTGATGATGACCCGTAATCCAAGTTAAGTCCGTTTCACGTAGATAGGATGTCTTGTTTTCCTAACGAGCACTTATCACTATTGCTTAACTTGATATTTAATTTCACTTTTATAATTTGATATGCTTTTACTCACAAAAATGATTAAATGCAATATTACAATGAAGTAGCGAAGTTACAAAGTATCAAAATAGTTCAAGTCACGGCCAAGGCTCTACCCAAGACTAGTCTCGTCGTGGAATGCTCGTAGTTTTTATATGAGTAGAGCTTGAAAAAGTTGAGGGGCGAGGAGAGGACCACGAATGCCCTACGTGATGGGGAGTTTGGTTTGGGCCATGTTTCCAAAGGCCAGGTTAAAATCTAACGGTTCATTGTCAGTAGCGTACTTATAATACTTACAAATTATACCTATCTATAACAAGTATTAACTTATTGTAAATAAACAGCCACGTCACTGCGACACGCCAGAAAAATTACTGAAAATTCTCAACGCGAGAATTGATTGTAATTTCAACAAATAAATAAAAAAAAAAAAAAATTGTCAGTAGCGTGGAATGGTATGGATTTACGTATAGTCGATGTCACACGGGCGGGGTTGTTCTTTGTACAATTGTCAACGTGGAGGAGCGTCAAAGCAAAACCACGCAAATTCTGCATTTCCGATAATATACAAGACTGCTTTGAATTCGTTCGATCAATTCCTAACAATATCTATAAACAGTGAACTTAAGGCCCCATTCACAACTACATGCACTAGATTGTAAGAAATATTTGTTGTATATGTATGTAGCGGCACGTGAGTCATAGGACGATTCGAATCGAGAGTGACTTGTGTTATTGTTTTGCCTCGGAGTATTAACACCGTTTCGATGTATGAGATTTAAAAGTAAACAAACTCCGGACAAAACAATATGACCGCTACTTGCAACCATCAACCGGAATCGAATTCAAACTTCTCTGATCAATATAAATAGGCGAGTATGCGCTCTAGAACATTCATTAACCAGTATCATTATAGCGAGTAGCATTGAGCAAACGACGATTACAACGTAATATACTTTTTTTTTAAATATTTACTAAAATTACAATCACTTCTCGCGTTGAGAATTTTCAGTAGTTTTTCTGGCGTGGCGCAGTAACATGGCTAATTATTTATAAATAGTTATTACTTATTATAGATAAGTATAATGCGTAATATACTAACTCTGTATTTTGTACTTTTTTTTTATTTGGTAGACTATTTACAATCAATTCTCGTTGAGAATTATGAGTAAATTCTTTTGGCGTGGTACTGTAACTTGGATTATAAGAATTTATAATATGTTTGATTCTAGTTGGATCTAATGGTATTCTGTACTTAGAGCGATTTTTAATATATCTGACTATCACGAGTATTCACTCGTCTCGTCATTAAATAAATCAACACGTTTGACATCCGCCTCAGCTCATTTGAAAGCCATTTGCATAAATTTGAACCGCCGACCTTGCACAAATCGCTTGTTATTGTTTTAGTAGGGCCGATTTCTTAGAGTAGTCAGTAGAGAAAATGTCGTCCATGTATATTTATTCTAGATCTCACAAAGGACATAACCTAACAAACACGATGATGGTACCCCGCTGGGGGTAGCCACCCACATGTTATATTAGTATACCGCTATAATATTTTACTAAATGTCCTACTGGACAAATTGTAAAATTTGAATAAATAAATAACAAAAAAAAAAATGTATATTTATTTCTCTAGAATTGCTGCTCTTAGAGGAAACATTGTTTTCGTCTGCAGTTAACTCTTCTATTACTTTATTGACTAAAAATGAACTACTATTAATCCTATATGTAATTATATATGTATATGTATATATAGTATAAAAATCCTGTACGCAGCTTATAAATTCGAATTAGCTCCGAGACGTGAAATTTCCTAGGGATCAGTGAGAATCGGAAAGAATTAACGACGACCGTGTATAAGAATTTATAAGAATGTATAAGAAACGTAAACGCAAACTTCTATGTACGTTTGAAGAACGTTTGAAGCAAGCAAAGATTTGTTACAAGAATTATTGCGATATTGAGCTCTCTGCGAATTATCTTCTTACACAGAATAAGAGGTAGAGATTTAAAATTTACTAGCATTCCCGAGTTTTCAGCCTTAAGCTTAGTATTCAAGAAAGTATCCGTTCCTTGAGAGTTTGCGGATCGAGCTTTCTGGCTACCAGGAAAATCGGCCCAAATGTTTGGTTGGACGTTTGACAGCTGCCAACATAAATAAAGAACCAGAAGTGCATCTTTTTAATTTATTTTCCCTGAAAGCTACAAATTCAGAAACTTTTCCAGAAATCAAAAGAGTTCTCTAGATAAATGTTCTTCGCGATGTAGTCAAAATTCTTTTGCCATCGGCATTCTCGTTATCCAGGATCCATCATAAGCTTCGATGAAGCTTTTCCAATGCTTATTCAGATTCTCAATTTGTACTTTTATAGCATCTTAACACTTAGCCAACTACGTGCGCCACAGCGAGTTGTACATTTCCAACGCACTGGGGCAAGCTAACCTATACGCTTTCCACCGCGCATTTTTCCAAGTATCGACGACTAATATTTACTACATAAAAAACAAACAAGTCCAAAAATTATTTAAGTGGTTAATTATGTTTTGCAGTAATGATTTCATTTAATGATTTCACATGTTGCTTATACAAAATATCAAATTAAAAGTATAAAAAAATATAGATAAAATTAAAAACATTAAAGATGACTAAAGATAAATAACGCGACTTGAATGTGAAATTAAAAATTCATAATGCATTTTAATATTTTTTTACAGTGTGGTATCGTCTGATTATAACTTTATTTAGTCATAACTGATAATGTAAATTTTTAATTAATTTTAACATCGCTAAATTGGTATACTTTATTATATACTGTACTTTATAAAAGCAAAAAGAATGGTGCAATTAATTGGGAACAATTTCAACTAAACGATAATTGATAATAACAACAACAAAAAGAAAACGCATTGCTAAAGTCAAAAAGGGAAATTTCCTCATTCGGTCACGCACCGATGTTCTTCACAAAGGGGTGATCTCCCTCTCAGTTGGCCTTAGTGTCAAACCATTTCAACTAATTTTTCCTTTTTAAAATGTCTTCGGACTTCCACACATAAAAGGAAGAAAGAGGATGATCTCCCTTTTTTGAGAGAAAAGAGCAGATGTGCGTTAGGGGCGACCAGAGAATTGGACGAGGGAAAATCCTTTCAAACGAAAAGGGAGGATGGTAAGTTGTAGCACAATAAGAAGAGACTCAGAAGTTCGGGCGACTGTGACACCAATCACATCTCAACCTACATCAGTGATAAGACATCGACCGCCGACCTTCGCACATTTTTGGACACATCACCACCTTATCATCATAGCATACATCAAGGCTGTGACGCACCTTAGTCCACATCAGAGATAGGATATCGACCCCCGACCTTCAGAAACTTTTCCACATCATAACCTACACCTTTCTCAACGCGAGAATTGATTGTAATTTTAACAAATAAATAAAAAAAAAAATAAATAACCTACACCTAGCCCCTCAACATCCTAAAACCAAAACGTATATAAACCGAGACTTCACCCAGCTCGGGCAGTTCTTGTTCTTCTTCTAGTTGCTGTACTCATACAACCCCTTTTCCCTGGTTCGGTATTATTTTGTAAGTGTCAACATTTATAATAAAGTTTTATAAAGGAAAATTAGTAGTTGGGTTACGACTCAGCCTTCTTACTACAATCCAAGTACCAACTTTACGTGACACGATCCGGGCCAAAATTACTTCATAATCCGCTACTCAGGGGCTAACCCAGCACAAGCCAGAGGAGAGGCTTTGCTAACTCAATTCTAACCTAGCTTTTCCAGTTGCGTATCCCGACCAATTTTCATTACAAACATAGGTATACGTTTACTTTTGTGTGTACTGTATATATCATTTTTTATATAGGGTGGTTGGTAACTGGCGGTACAAACGGAAAATTTCTTTAAAATTTTTTTTTTTAATTTTTCCATCGAGACAACGATCTACAGTGAGATCCGTTATAACGAGACGTGACAAAGAGCACGCGTACCGAGTGAAAATTCAAAGTCGATTTTCTCGAAAACAAAGCCTCAAACGAAAAATATTTATTCTATATTTTCGACTTCTTTTTTCGCATAGAATCACCCCCTTTCCTCTTGTAGCGCCAGTTACCAACCACCCTGCATATTGTAACTGTTGAAGTGGTTACCACTTCTAAGAAAACTCTACATCTGGTCTTTTTTAGTTTTCTCAAGCACTGAAGCCATTGTAACGTCAATTCATATCAGAGACCAAGCCACACACCACGGACAGGATTTTTTTTTTTTTTTATTTATTTGTTGAAATTACAATCAATTCTCGCGTTGAGAATTTTCAGTAATTTTTCTGGCGTGGCGCAGTGACATGGCTGTTTATTTACAATAAGTTAATACTTATTATAGATAGGTATAATTTATAAGTATTATAAGTAAGTGCATATGCTTAGTTTGGATAATTAAATGAATCTGACGTTTAGATCTAGCGGGTAGTGCCTCTTCAGCCTGCGAGTCTGGTCCGTCGTGTCGAGTAGTCCAGTGATTAGGGGGTTTCGGTGTTTGTTGATTCTTTTGCTGTATCTGTCGCTATATTTTGCTATTTCCTCTTTGACGGCGGGTATCTTGAGGTCGCGGTGTATTGTTTCATTGGTTACATACCAAGGTGCGTCAATTAGGGATCTTAGCGTTTTCGATTGAAAGCGTTGGAGTATTTCAATGTTGGAGTTACTTGCTGTTCCCCATAGTTGGATTCCGTAGGTCCAGACAGGTTTTATTACGGTCTTGTAGAGGGTAATTTTATTCTGTATATTTAGTTTGGAGCGTCGGCCCGTGAGCCAATAGAGTTTTTTTAGTTTGTCCTTTAGTTGCTTCCTTTTATCTGAGATGTGTGTCTTCCACGTTAGTCTCCTGTCCAGGGTCATGCCCAGATATCGGACTGTGTCCCTGCTAGGAACTGTTGCATTGTTGATGGTGACCTGGGGGCAGGTTTGTCTTCGGAGCGTGAAGGTTACATGTGAGGATTTCTTTTCGTTGACTTTGAAGCCCCATTTGTGAAACCACTTTTCCATGGAGTCGAGACTTCGCTGGAGAGTGGATGAGGCTATTACCGGGTCAGCGTGGGAAGCTAATAGCGCTGTGTCGTCTGCAAATGTCGCTATTGTTATATCATTTGATATAGGTAGGTCGGCAGTGTAGATGGAGTACAGTAGGGGTCCGAGGACACTACCTTGGGGTATGCCGGCTTCTATTGGGAATGTTGCGGAAGTGGCGTCTAGGTATTTAACCATGAATTGCCTATTGGTTAGGTAAGATTTTAGGATGGAGTAGTAGGGGTGGGGTAGGATCTTTTTAAGTTTGTATAGTAGCCCTTCATGCCATACTTTATCGAATGCCTGTTGGATGTCTAGGAAGACCGCTGAGCAATATTTTTTCTTTTCGAGTGTTTGGCTGATCGTATGAGTTAGGCGGTGGATTTGCTCTACTGTAGAATGATGTTTTCGGAAGCCGAATTGGTGATCTGGGAGTGTTTTCAAGTTCTCTAGGATTGGAAGGAGTCGGTTCGTGAGCATCTTCTCGAATAGTTTGGACAGGGTAGGTAAAAGACTGATTGGGCGATAGGAGCAGGTTTCGTATATCGGTTTACCGGGTTTAGGGATGAGGGTAATCAATGAGATTTTCCAAGCCTTAGGATAGTGTTCCAGGCGAAGGATAGCATTAAAAATCGATGTGATGAGTGCTATCCCTTTTGTGGGAAGTTCCTTGATTGCTCTATTGCCTATTAGGTCGTGTCCTGCTGCTTTCTTGGGGTTTAGGCGACTGATTGTTTCTATAGTCTCAGCAGAGGAGAAGGGTTCGATAGGAGGGGACATTTGGAAGGGGGTGTGCAGGTATTCAGTAACGTCCGCGGCGGTTTGGGGGGAATGGGGTTTGAATACTTTTGACAAGTGTTTTGCAAACAGGTCGGCTTTTTCTATAGGGCTTCGCGCCCATCCACCTTGCGGACGGCGAATAGGTGGGATTATTTGTGGGGGGCGTGTGAGTTTCCTGGAGGCCTTCCATAGTGAGTAGTTGGCGTCGGCTGTGGGGGATACGCTGGCGAGGTATTTATGGAAACAGTCGTTTTTATAGTTTCTTAAGGTTCTGGATAGCTTTCTAGTTGCGTTGTTAAGTTTGCGTTTGTCCTCCGGTGTTCTATGGGTCTGCCATACTCTTCTTAGTCTTCGTTTTTCTGCTATTTTTTTTAGTATGTAATGGGGATATTCTTGTTTGCTGTTAGATGGCTTTGTCGGTATGGAGAGGCGGATTGCGTTTATTATGCTCGTGTTTAAGTATTCCGTGGCTGCTTCGATATCTTCCTTTGTTTTTAGTGGGGTGAAGGCTGAGGTTGAGTGTGTAAAGACTTTTCTGAAGAGCTGCCAGTTGGTGTGTTAGTAGTATAGTCCCCTCCAACTATGAATCTATTGCCCAGGGTGTCCAGGAAGTTATCAAAGTCTTCTTTGGCGATGGAGTGTCTGGGAGGGCAGTATATTGCTGAGGTGGTGATTGAGCCATGACAGTCTTCTATTGCTAAGTTGGTTGCTTGTAGGTAGTCTTTCTGGAATGATGGAAGTTCGTAGTGCTTAATACTTGCTTTGATTATTATTCCGGTGCCACCGCGGACCTTTCCGCTGGGGTGTTGTTTTATTTACTTATCAATTCGTATCCCGGTGCTTTTTGGGGGTTAAAATGCTAATAGATCATTTCTTTGACCTCTGAGTTTGTGAATGGTTTTACAGGAAAAAATATCTAGAAAGGTGATTTACAAAAATTTCATGTATTATCACAAATATGATTTATAAATATACAAATATTTCTGCTTCGTTGGTAGAAGAAAGTGTTTTTTTATTATTATTACTTAATTTGTACTTTACAATTTGTCCAGCTAGACATTTGATAAATTTTTCTTGTTTAATTGCTAAATAACATTTAGATGGCTACGCCCAGCGGGATACCATCTTTCAGTTTGTTTATTTTATTTCTTTAGTGAGGTCAATGGGATGTTTTCTTTTTGTCTTCTATCTATGAGAGTTTTGTTTGTTTCGGCGGTCAATTGGTTTGGATGTGTTGTCGTTTTTTCCTGGTATTTTTCTGCGTACCTGCCGATTTCAACAGAAGAGAGTGACTTAAATACTTCGGCTAATGCACAACTAAGTTTGCTTTATCTGTGTAGGGTATCGTGTCCTCCTTGCGACAAATGGATCGCAGAAATAATTTACGATGAACAAGTGAATTTCTTGAATATCTACAAAAAAGAATAGTTACAGTCTATTGTAAGAGACAAGTTCCTTAGATACTTCTAGAAACAGTTGTTTTTGAATTTCTGAGGGATTGTTGTCACTTTTCTTGTTGCTTCGTTTAACCTGCGTTTCCTCTTGCTTCTCGATTGCTTTGCGATATTCTTCTGAGCTTATGTCTTTCTGTAATTTTCCTTTTTATGGAATCTGGATAGTCCTGTTTGCTTGCGGACTCTTCATCAGGTGTAGTAGAACGGATCGCATTTATTATGTTGCTATTCAAATATTCCATACCTGCTTCAAAATCTTCGTTCGTTCTTAGCGGCACTGAAGTCGATCTTGGGATGTTTAACCCTTTCGCTTCGGCAGTCCAGTCCGCCTAAGTGCTCTTCCTGTACGGAGGCGTGCACCACAAATGCGCACAGTGGCGTGATTGCTGTGTAAATGTTTTCCTAAGTTTTAAATAAGAATTCTACTGAATAAAACAATAATAAAACAATCTTTGCTCCAATATGATAAGTATAATTTACATCTTTAATATGAAAAGGCTTACAAAATTACAGGTAATATATTACATATTTACATATTTACAAGATGGCACTGGTATATGCCTGATATATCGCGTGGTCGCCGCCTATAAGCGGCACCCGAAGCGAAAAGGTTAAAACTTCTCGAAAGCACTGATAATTTGTGAGGTCGTTGTGAGTAGATCTATTTAGTTTTCAATAATTGTTGAATTACTTGTTGCTACAAGTGAGTGATCTGAAGAGAGTTCCAGAAAAGAGCTGACTCGGGCACATTTTGCAGAGATGTTTTAATATTTATATGATTTAATGTTAAATATAATGATAAAGAGATCAATCAACATAGTATTATATCGTAGATTATTTGAATTACTACACATGTTATATTTCTTATTATTTCGATCTCTTGGTATTTCATTTTTCTCTTTACTTCTCATATTTCTCTCTAATTTACTTTACTTCTCTAAGCGCCGAGCTTGTCTTAAGAGCCGACCACCGTTCCAGAGGTCCGCGTGCCCCAATTCGACGGTGCCCTCGAGAATTGGACCTATTTCTACGACACGTTCTCATCCATAGTGGACCGTAACGAAGGTTTGACGAATGTCCAAAAGTTCCAGCATCTGCGCTCATCTATAACTGGACGGGCCGCACAGAGTATCCAGTCATTAGAACTCACAGAGGCCAACTATTCCATCGCGCTTGATACACTGAAGGACAAGTTCAATTGCCCCCTCCAAATCTGCATGCGCCATTGGAATTTGATGCGCAATTATCCGGAGATAAAAAAGGAAACTCCAGAGGCCCTAGAGGATTTGTTGGAAACCATCAGCGTAAATTTAAAGGCGCTCGAACATCTAAAGGAGCCCGTCACATCCAACATAGCGATGATCGAATTGATCGCATCGAAGTTGCCCTCGTCCAGCCTGCGTAAATGGCAACGCACACTGCCCCGCCAGAAGGTGCCATCCTATCAGCATCTGATAGACTTTCTCAAAACACGGGCGAACGGGACTCAATTCCTCCCTAAAGAGAAGGAATCAAAAGGGTCAACCCACAAACACCGCAGTCAGCGAACAACCATACCGCATGGGCGAACCCTTGCTACAACCAGCAGAACGGTGGTGTGTCCGACCTGCAACGGAGCTCACGAGATCAGACACTGCAAAATCTTCAAGGCCAAATCAGCGACCAAACGTTTTCAAATCGTGAAGAAGGCATCGTTGTGTATAAATTGCCTAGGCACAGGACATTCGCCGACACAGTGTACATCGGGTTCGTGTCGTATCTGCGGTCACCGACACCATACGTATCTACACCGCGGAAAAACCCAGGTAGATTCATGGTCGTCGAGCGGTCGATCTTCGAGCGGTCGATCGTCGAGCGGTCGATCGTCGAGCGGTCGATCGGCAAGTGGTTGATCGCCGAGCAGTCGGTCGTCGGACAGTCGCTCATCGAGCGGTCGGTCGTCGGGCAGTCGCGCACCGAGCGGTCGGTCGTCGGGCAGTCGTTCATCACACAAGCGAGCCCACACCGAACAATCACCATCGAGATCATCGAAGTCGCGGTCGTCCCACAAGTCGAGGCGAACATCCGACACTTCACGGAAGCATACATCTTCGGCTCCAAGAGGTACGAAAGAACATGCCTCGTACGAGTCACGTTCAGCCCGGATCCAGAACACCACCCCAACCTCTTCGTCCAAGCCCCAACCGGGGCAAAACTGACTGTCCGAGACTACGACAGCAAGGGGGATCGGACTAACAAACACAGCTCCCCACACCCCTCTGCATCATGATCTGTTGGCCACAGCACAGATCAAGGTTTTGAACAAACAGGCACAACCAATCCGAGCCCGAGCCTTACTCGACACTGGGTCGAGCATGAGCTTCATGACCGACAAGCTCGCGAATTCCCTCGGTATAAAGCAAAGGAGATGTGCGATCCAGATCGGAGCCCTCGACAATTTGAGCACCACGGCAAAACGATACACCTCGGCCACAATCACGTCGACGGACGGCAAGTATAAGAAGACATTGAAATTTCTTGTTATCCCGGCCATATCGATCTTCGTACCAAGCGAGCCCATCGATCCCTTGAGTCTGGGATTACCCAGAAATATTCAACTAGCCGATCCACAATTCCATTGCCCAGCCCCGATCGATGTCTTACTTAGTACCGGATCAACATTTGCGTCGCTGTGCATCGGGCAGGTCAATCTGGCACAACCAGGCGAACCTGAACTACGTCTACAGAAAACACGCTTCGGCTGGGTAATCGGGGGGAGTCCCACGTCCCAAACCGCGCTAAATACGTTCCACGCAACCACAACGGCTCTGCAAGAGGACCTCGCACGGTTTTGGGAGATCGACGAGGGACCGGCCACTATTCATCTTTCGGAATCGGAACGACTATGTGAAGAACATTTCCGAAACCATGTCCGACGAACCAAGGAAGGCAGATACATCGTTGCATTACCATTCAACGAAAAGCTTTCCTCACTAGGGTCATCGAAGGCCACTGCAATGAGCAGGCTCGCCTCTCTTCATCGCCGATTCCAACGCGACAAACAATATGAAACCGCGTATAGTGCTGTGATTCAAGAATATTTAGACTTGGGTCACATGACGAAGATCAACACGGATCACGCCACCGACCACGGATATTATTTACCACATCATGGCGTGATCAAGGAATCGAGCGACACCACCAAGCTACGGGTTGTGTTCGACGGCTCAGCCTCAAGTACCACGGGAGTGTCTCTAAACGACGCCCTTCATACGGGTCCGAAATTACAAGAAGACCTGAGAAACATCCTATTGAGATTCCGGTCATTTCAATATGTCCTTACCGGCGACATCGAGAAAATGTACCGTCAATTCATCCTACGTCCAGAAGATCGTCCTTATCAAAAGATTCTGTGGCGTGCCGACAACGGAGAGATCGAAACTTACCGACTCAACACCGTAACGTTCGGTCTATCCGCAGCCCCGTATCTGGCCATCCGATGTCTCAAACAGTTGGCAGAGGACGAGGGACCTCGATTTCCGAGAGCAGCGCAGATCCTACGGCGAGACTTCTATGTCGACGATGCGTTGACCGGAGCCGATACGAAGGACGAAGCCCTATCAGTCAGGAATGATCTCACGAAATTACTGAAGCTAGCCGGTCTAAATATCCGCAAATGGGCATCAAACGATCGGGATCTGCTGCGAGGGCTACCTGAGGAAGACACCAACCAGAAATTACATCTCGGTGAGTCATCCACGTTAAAAACACTCGGCGTCTTGTGGGATTCAGCCGACGATGCCATACTATATTCGGTCAAGACGAACAGTGACACTTCCCGAATCACAAAGCGATCAATCAGCTCAGTCATCGCACAAATCTATGATCCACTAGGATTGCTCGCGCCGGTAATCGTTCGAGCAAAAATGATTTTGCAACAAGTCTGGACATTGAAGGTAGATTGGGACGAATCCCTTCCGACAGACGTACACACAGAATGGATCAAATACCACACCCAATTGCCGTTGTTAAATGCGGTAAGGTTCCCTCGGAAGACCATCCTAAAATCTGCAACGAAAATTGAGCTACATGGATTCTGTGACGCTAGCGAAAGGGCATATGGGGCGTGCGTCTACGTGCGGACAACGGACCGAAAGAACAACATTTGGACTCGACTCCTCACGGCGCGGTCGAAGGTAGCGCCGCTCAAATCGCTCTCCATACCACGTCTCGAATTAAGCGGGGCACTTATTTTGACGTCCTTGATTTCGTCAATACAACAGGCCCTGACGACCAAGATATCGCGGATAGTATACTGGACTGACTCCACCATCGTACTCCATTGGATCAGGTCTTCGCCGCACACCTTGAAAACATTTGTGGCGAATCGAGTCGCTGAGATACAGACCAAGACCAATATCTCCGACTGGCGTCATGTGCCTACCGACGATAATCCAGCGGATCTCATCTCCCGAGGCCAGACGCCCAAGGAATTCCTATGTCCGTCCATTTGGAAAAACGGGCCAAAGTGGCTCCTGCAAAGCGAAAGCTACTGGCCGGTCTGGAGCCCGACACCGGTAGTCGACCTCCCGGAGCAAAAGAAGACGATCTGTCTGAGGACGAGTGTTAACGACAACACACTCCTTCATCGTTACTCGTCTTGGCCAAGACTAATAAGAATCGTCGCCCGGTGTCTTCGATGGAGACATAAGCAACACCGAACTGCCCATCTCACCACAGACGAACTGACCGCAGCGCACAACAGACTAATAAAAATATTACAATCCCATCATTTCGCGCCTGAAATTCGGATCCTCCAAAAAAATCGAAGCGAGGACGTTGGAGGGAAACTACAGCCATTAAACCCCTTCCTCGACGAAGATGGGCTACTCCGGGTAGGAGGGCGACTAACCAACTCCGCCATACCCTTCAGCCAAAAACACCCGATCATCCTACCGAAATCCCCGGTGACAGAGCTAATTATAGAGCAAGAGCACCGGAACAATCATCACACAGGGACACAAGCTACACTATACGTGATGAGACTG
This sequence comes from Bombus vosnesenskii, assembly GCF_011952255.1. Classification (NCBI taxonomy): domain Eukaryota; kingdom Metazoa; phylum Arthropoda; class Insecta; order Hymenoptera; family Apidae; genus Bombus; species Bombus vosnesenskii. Next base: position 45,825 of record NW_022883643.1, read on the forward strand.
CGCTATTGGCCGATCGACGGCCGTAGCCAGGTATGGCGCACTCTCAGAAGGTGCGTCCGCTGCTGCAGAGCCAACCCTCCACCAGTGGAATACTTGATGGGTGATTTGCCAGAGGCGCGTATTACCGAATCGCGGCCGTTCACGAACGTCGGAATCGACTACTGCGGCCCATTCTACATCAAGGAGAGGAGGGACCGCAACCGACGTAAAATCAAGACGTACGCCGCCATATTCGTTTGTCTAGCGACAAAGGCGGTCCACATAGAGTTAGTCAGCGACCTAACCACCGACGCCTTCTTGGCCGCGCTACGCCGCTTCATCTCGCGGCGAGGACACTGCGCAACGATCCTCACCGACAACGGCACCAATTTCGTCGGGGCTAATCGGGAGCTGCAAGAACTCCGGACCCTACTGCAGTCCGACGACCACCAGGATAGGGTACAGAATTTTCTCGCCGACCGACAAATACAATGGCGTTTTAATCCTCCGAACTCACCACATTTTGGCGGCTTATGGGAAGCCGCAGTTAAAGCGTTCAAACGCCATCTCATTCGCGTGGTCGGCACGGAGCTCCTGACCTTTGAGCACCTCAACACCCTGGTGATCGAAATTGAGGCCATTCTCAATTCACGCCCACTGACTCCCATCTCATCCGATCCGAAAGATCCCCCTGTCCTCACTCCAGGTCATTTCCTAATCGGTGACACACTAACCAGTTTACGGGAGCGTGATTTCAGGACAGTTCCATCAGGCCGGCTATCCAGTTGGCAGCGCATTCACCAGATTAAGCAACACTTCTGGAGCCGATGGTATCGAGAATACCTAAATGAGTTAACCCGCCGCAGCAAATGGGACAAGGGCAAACATAACATTCATGAAGGCACCGTAGTAATCCTCAGGGAGGACAACGTGCCCTCTATGCAGTGGCCTTTGGGCCGCGTAATCAAGGTCCATCCAGGAGCCGACGGAATCATCCGGACCGCTACCGTGCAGACGGCAACAAGCATCCTGGACCGCGGCGTCAAAAGACTGGTCCCCTTACCCATCCACCCAGGTCCAGACGAAGCCGAACGCCCACACGGAGCGAAGGAGGTCACCAACGACACACCTGACTCCACAGCCAGAATTTGATCGGTGCCCTCTCAACGGGGGGAGGATGTTACGCCGCCTAAAACATCTGCACGCCAGCCCGCGCGACCGGACAACAACCGACCTGCGTAACGTCACTTCGACCCTCAATAAACCTAAGGACCCACCATAACTTTCACTTCCTTGCATTGTTTCGCCATATGTCTTCAATCCGATTGCCTTGAAGAATGGCTAAAGCTTAAAAATATGCTCGAAACACAGTCGGTTTTATAGGTGTCCTTGGGTTTATTAGTCGCATTTAAAAACACGGAGAAAGCGGGTATGCACCCATTAGGAAAATCCGAATAGCCCTGTAATAAAACAAGCTAGGGTTTTCTCACGCACACAGTCATTTACGCACCACGATGGTAGGAGACTCCCTACTCATCCCTTCGAGCAGTAGTGCAGGTCATGACCAATCGACACCGCGGTTCGTTACCCTCACCTTTCCTAACGAAAGTGGGACCAACGAATCCGCGTTCTTTAGGCACAGGGGCACACCCACACCGAACTTTTCTTCCGTATCAAAACAAGAGCGACAGACAGTCTACCAACTAACGCCTAACGCATCAGTCTACACATAGCGCGAGAGTTGCATACTTCACGCACATCTTTTGTCGGTTCTCGGTGTTGTCGAACATACATCTTCTCTCCTAAACACATCACAGTGCTAAGTCCACTGACACATTAATTTCCATTATAAGAGCCCTGCTCTAGCGTACATGTCTATCGCATCTTCGTGCGACACGTTGTTAACTATTTATTTCTCTACGTCAGTGTAATCTAAGTGGTGTAAATATATATTTTATAATACTGTGAATCCCAGTGTTATACAAACTCAATCACCCCTTATTATCTCAACGGAAATCAGGGGATCGATCAATTCGTGGTGTCGATTGTTATAATCGTAACGGGGATTTACGACCCCCGTTGACGTCTCTCCTCGCGATTACGTCTCCCCGCGATTGGTCGAAAATACAAATTCTACTGAATAAAACAATAATAAAACAATCTTTGCTCCAATATGATAAGTATAATTTACATCTTTAATATGAAAAGGCTTACAAAATTACAGGTAATATATTACATATTTACATATTTACAAGATGGCACTGGTATATGCCTGATATATCGCGTGGTCGCCGCCTATAAGCGGCACCCGAAGCGAAAAGGTTAAAACTTCTCGAAAGCACTGATAATTTGTGAGGTCGTTGTGAGTAGATCTATTTAGTTTTCAATAATTGTTGAATTACTTGTTGCTACAAGTGAGTGATCTGAAGAGAGTTCCAGAAAAGAGCTGACTCGGGCACATTTTGCAGAGATGTTTTAATATTTATATGATTTAATGTTAAATATAATGATAAAGAGATCAATCAACATAGTATTATATCGTAGATTATTTGAATTACTACACATGTTATATTTCTTATTATTTCGATCTCTTGGTATTTCATTTTTCTCTTTACTTCTCATATTTCTCTCTAATTTACTTTACTTCTCTAACTTATAATTTCTCATTTTATCGAAGAACTTTCAGATATGTAAATATACACACATTTTATCGCTCAGGTAGGTTGTGCAGCTTATTGCTTAATGTACATGAAACAAATATAGACATCCCATAAAATGATTCGCTTAACTGTTACCCTATACGCGCAAATATTATTATAAATAATATTTATTTTTATATGCACATATTTAAAAGGTAAACTTTTCGGTTTTCTACATATAAAATGTAGTAATATAATGATCCAAAACTTATTGTGGTTTATAATTATGCCAATAAAGAGAACTGATTTTTATAATGATTCCTTGTGATGTTTCGAATGATATTTATAACGATGCTTGTTGATAAATTATAATTATTTCGTACATTATAACAAAAATACATGATACATTAAAGTTATTCGTTTTAAAGTATAATTAATAAAAAAACGAAGATAGTGTCACGTAAAAATAGTGGGAAAAATAATAATAAAAAGAAATGTTGGGCTCTTGAACCAGAGTTCCAGATACCTTTATTCTGCAATAAGATTGCAAGTGTGCGATTAGACCGTTACCGAAAGACTGAAGTCTCGATCAGTCCTTCAAACAGGCAAACAGTCTTTGTCCCAACTACGGGAAGATAGGGGAGACCTATTTTTTCAACGAACGGCGTCTCCCACTTGCAACTTTCCCTCGAGGGCGGCTAGCATCTTTTTTTAACTACTGATATGGAGATTGACCAATTAGCAGCAACGTCAATTTCCCTTACTTTCCGAACGAAGGCTATCCCCGATGAATCCCATGATCTCGTGTCCTTAGACACACTCCATCGTAGTTTTTCCTCTGTGGCATTGTTGGGACGGAAAGTCATTCTTTCTTGCGATCTCATCGACGAAAAGAGTAACACCTTACGATCAGTGAATATTACGCGTCCGACTTAGATTTTGTGAGCACGGATTCGTTATTGAACCTAGGATCATTGTCATTAATTTCTCGAGTATCTAATTACCACGGTTACTTGTCCAGTTCTATGATAATCGTATTTGCATTAGTCAATGTCATCTCTATTGCATAACGACAACGCGTAATCCAAGCGAAGATTCGTTTCACGCCCCTAACCCTAATTCGAATGTAAACCCGACATATATATAATTCTTTACTTTGTATTGAATTATTCTATGTACTTTACATGCAGTCTGCTACAAGTAGTATACCAATAACTAATTTTTTCTACGTTAGTTTTACTCATATTGTTAAGAACGATGTAAATAAAATAATAAGAAGAGCCTATCACCAGGTACGTTCGAACGTGTATGCAAATGAATGGTCAATAGCATGAAAATTTTTAATTAAACTCTTTGCATTAAATACTTTCACGTGACATCTCTTTTCTATCAGAAAAATTTGAATTGATACTAAACAAATGAGGTTTTAGAGTGGATATGATTCTGATGTAACTATTTTCGTTCGTACAACTCATACGTTATTTGTAATTGTTTTTAAACTGATTTCGAAAGTTAATAAAAAGTTGTATACGTTTTTATTTTATTTTCTGATTTGAATTTGTATAACATTTGTCAAAGGAATTATCTTCTTTGTCGAAACTGAAACATATATATAGCACCTGTCCATTTCTTAAAAATTAATTTACATACAAAATGTTACTCATACATACATATCTGTATTTATCATATTTCTTAATCATTTTACTATTACGTTATGGTACATTTCAATTTTTGTATTAGATAATTTCAAATTAATTGTAAAATGCTATTACTAAAATATTCCTTGCTGTTCTGCAGACATATTCAATTATAAAGCGAATAAAGCACGACTTGATCTTGTTTAATCTTTTTTCACTCTTTCTTTCTACAAATTTAATTTTTTTTCCATCCAACTGGCGTCTACTGATTCAGGTATCTACATTCCTTTTTCACAGCGGGCAAATGTATTGCTTTTGAGTTCCGATTATATTGTGACAGTTTACTTACCGTGAAGAAATATCAGGTCTCGTTCCGATAGCTATACATGGGGTTGGCAATTAAGTCATTGCAGATTTTGTCATTAGGTGGTATTGACAAAATCAGCAATCATTTAGTTGCCAATGCAGTAGATCAGTGGTCTCAGTAACTGTTGGTATTCGGTCTTATCCGGTGTCAGGACCGGTACACTTCAAAACCGACGAGCTAATGACGGACACTCACCAGTCGGCAAGGTAGTGCACGCGGCAGCAGGGGGTCAGGGCCCAGACCCAACACCCGGGGGTCCTCCCTACTTCGTAAGATAACCACTTGTGTAGGGATGCGGCCGAGTTGTAAGAGCTCCAGTCTTTGAAAGTCACGGCTGGAGTTCGGAAGTAAACTGTCATTAGTGTAAACAAGATGTTAGCAAATAAATTCTCTCTTTTTTTATTTTCACCTTCGATTTCTTTTTTCACTTTACGTGACACCGGCTTACACGTTGTCGTTATGCAATAAAGAAGACATTGACTAGTGCAAATACGATTAGTATAGAAGCGGACAAGTAACCGTGGTAGTTAGGTACTCGAGAAACTAATGACAATGATCCTAGGTTCAATAACGAATCCGCGGTCGACGGGATCATAGATGAACGTACTCACAAAATCTAAGTCGTACGCGTAAATTCACTGGTCGTAAGGTGTTACTCTTTTCGTCGACGAGATCGCAAGAAAGAATGCATTTCCGTCCCGATGATGCTACAGAGGAAAAACTATGATGGGGTGTGTCTAAGGACACGAGATCATCGGATTCGTCGAGAAACTGTCGAAGAACGACTCTTGGACTCTTGACACTCCGGTGGCTAACCGAACATCAACGGCTGCGGTGCCGAAATATATTGATGGCCGTTAGGCCTATTGAAGTTTCCCACCCTTTCGGCTTGTCGGCATTTGCCCTTTGTCGTCGACATTGTCTGTATGTCGGTAATCTCTCCGCGGTACTATAATAGAAACGAAAAAACTGCTGGAAAGAGAATCGTTGTGTCAGGGCCGACGAGCGTGTAACATTAATCCACATCAGAGACCAGGCCGTACACCGACGACAAGATGGTAATAACAAACTGCAGACGCAAGTATATTGCAATCAAAATCTTTTGTATCTTTTCAAGCGAATGAAACTGTATTAAAATTTATTGCGAGTCAATGTGTTCTGTATTTTAGTGCAGCGTGCAAAGTTTGAAAGGATATATTAATCCTTTTTTGTTATTTATACAATTGATATACAACATAACACATTTGGATATTGATCAAAAATTCATTTTTCATTGAAAATAATCTCACCTAACGCATAGAGTGCCCCTTTATATTTAACTTATTTTACTTTTCTTTTTTTTTCGATGAACAAATGTCATTTCGATGAACAACTGTGTAATGTGTACCTTTTTTAGCGTTTATTCTCAAAACAGTTTTAATATAATAATAACCATATAGTAATATAATATAATAATAATAATAACATTATGGTGTGATATTGATTGAAATGCCGCAGATCAATAAAATATTAGTTATAATGAATCCAAACCAATGGCTTTAAAATTACAGTACTCACAGATTATTAGAAACGATAGAACAGATTAAAGAAAATTATGGTGATGAAATAAATTAAATAAAGGAGATAAAGAAACATAAAATGAAATAAAAGGATATAAAGTAATATATGATCATATAAATAAAGTAAAACAAAATAATTAACTAACCAATTTACAAATAGAAACTTTTTACAAGCTTATAAGTAACATTATGTCTAATTAAATTATAAACAGTTTACGATATTATCGCTACTCGTGTAACAGTTTTAATTTCATCATTCAACGGAATACGTTTACTGAAGTTGATTCAGAATGTCAGTAAGCGCCACTTTCTAACCACCGGTATGTATCCAAGTTTTACCTATGATTATATTGTTCAAGTCTGGAATTTGGTAATTAATAGTGTAAATTCACTCGGTAATACTGTGTTGTATATCAAATTTTTTTATCTTTCTTATTTCGTTTTTGATTACACGATGTCAATGGATCAAACATCTAGATTCGCGTCTAATATATGGTTCGAAATGCAATGCTCGAAAGGATGTAGCTGTAAAGATCATTTGCCACAAGAAAAGGTTAATAGATAACCTGTGTTATCCGGAAGGATAGCGGAAGCCCTTCGCGGTCCCACCAAAAAGATCTCATAAGTCCCGCCGAAAGGCGACAGAGCCTTATCATTTATATATGTGTTCCATCCTTGTCTATGGGAGTGTTAAACGTGTCTCCATCCGTATTACAAAAAAATTTTTTTTTTTTTTTACGTGGAGGAAATCTTCATAGACACCTTACTACCCTGCGGTCGCGGGCGGAAGGTAGTGCCGGATTCTTACCGGCTAAAACCTCCACGAACGGGACAGTGGTACCAGCGCGAGCTGATCGTCGGAGGACACCACCCCTGTGTGCTGAAGAACACCAAGTAGTATCTTTAACCAAATATTCCTAGAAAGTACACCCAGAAGACACGCAAGGGAGGGGCTGGCCGCTTGCCTGTTTGTATATTCTAAGAGAAATTTTGGTTTTTCGTTCCCCTTTTTTTCTGTCCTTCCATGCCGAGGATTCGAACTCGGGACGCGTCGTCTTCAGTTCTGGGCTTTAACGAGCGTAGCTGGCTGCCCCGTCGACTTTCTGGCTGATTGGAAAGGATTTGATTCTTAATCTGGCAATGTATATCAGGAAGTATTCTAATTAGCCTCTTGAAGGAGACGTATGTAGTATCGGGGAGAAGGGCCCAAGAAACGTCGAGCTAACTACAGACAATGTCGCGAGAGCCGAGGCTCTGTCGGCTCTATCAATGCATTGCCGGGTCCTTCAGGTAAATAGCTTTACCGAAAAGACCTACGTGAGCCTGGCTACGAGCGTCTGTAGAACATGTGTGCGGTGGGCCCAGGAAAAGACAATAGAGTGCTAAAACGGGCAGAGGGTCAGTCGAGAAGCAGAGTGCGAGTTGAGCGGACACGGAGTGTGAGTCGGCGTGCGACGATATCGTAGTCTGTCCTTTTGTTATCGAATTAAACTCATTAAAATACCTTAAACTTTAAACTCTACCATCATCACTTGTCCTTACTCTAAGAATCCACCAGTTACTACATGTATATTTTTCATAGCCCTCTCAAAATATAAGGGGTAAAGTTATATAATTCCCTTAATTAAATCATTATTATTAAGTCTATTATGAAGCGTTGAATAATATATTTTTGCTGCTATTATATTTATTGTAGCAAGAGAAAACTGTTCTAAAAGAATTCGTACCTCTTCTAATGCGCTTATTTTCAATCGCATTGCGTTTTCCATCGCATTGGCAGAGATTTTATAACGTATGGGATTAGCATAAGTTATAAATAGGTCTAATTAATAATTTGTAACAGAAGATTTTAACCTCAAGATTTAGGTCAGATGCAAACGATCGAATTTGCAACAAATGACCGCAACGGCAATGGGTTAGAAGGACAAGAAAATACATATGTATGTATCCTTCTTTTGTGAAACAGAAGAACTTTATTTGTTCCTCTGCTTTTCCAACGGCACCGGAACGATGTTGATTCTCCAATCAAAAGCAATGTCTATCGTTCTCGCTTTCCTAACCAAAATTGTCCTTAACGAATCAGATCATCTCGTGACCTCAGACACACCCACCCCTAGCTTACCTCAACATCCACACTATCGTCACTAAACGACTCAGTCTCCATCTTTAGAATAGGCAACACCTTTTACCGAGTTTCTACCCTTAGAACGATCGCATACTTAACGTATAAGTGTAACTAGGTATTACATAAAGTTATTGGAATGATTTGTGTGTGTTAATTCAGTGTATATTCCATTGTGATTGCTGAATTCATAATAAAGTTTAATAAAAGCAAAATTGATAATTGTGTTATGACTCAGCTATTTTATTTTATCATCCAACCCTCAACTATACGTGAGACTAGCCGCTGGCAGGATGATTTCTTCTTTGTGTCGGTAGTTAGCTGCTACAGTTATTGTTATGGTTTTATAAACTAGTAATTTGTTGCTCATGCTCAATTTAGATGTTCTTGCTGTAAGATAGTGCAACGATTTTCTCATTATCATTAGGTGTTTAATGTTTTCCAGTCCAACTTATGATCCAAATGCTGTACAAGAAGTTGTTTGTTGGATTTCCTGATTTAACAATTTAATCTCAGAAGATTCTTTCTCCTTAAAAATGAAGACAATGTGCGAAAACTTGTTTGAGTTTAATTGGATTTTGTTATCTCTCGCTTAACGTTCTGTATTATATACGTGCGTTTTAGGTTCTTCTTGCTATTTTAATGTTTCCATGTTTGGATGGGATATTTTCAGATGTTCTTTTTCTTTTTTTTTTTATTATTTAATTTGTACTTTACAATTTGCCCACATTCGACAAATTTTTCTAACTTATTTTCAAATGTGAACGTAGCGATGGAATAAGTTTCCGTTTTTAGCGTTGTTAGCAATAAACAAAATAGAAAATGGGTTCGAGGACATTTTCTTGTGGAACCGTTAATTTCTTTCAGAGAGGACACATACACTTCTAATTTTAACATACAAATACCTATTCGTAATGTGGGAGAAAATAATTCTATATGTGCTATTCAGCAGAATTGTTTATAACTTCCTTAAAATCCTTCATTTTATCACATAATACATAAAATCATTCAATCTTTAGCGGAGGCTTTTTCCACATTGAGAAGCAACGCGGTGCAGTATTTTCCACCTTCCGTTGATCTAATTACGTCGCTGGTCATTCTGTGTATTTACTTTACTGTATTCTGATTCTTCCTGAATCTAAATTGTTGGCCTAGGATTAGGTATTTAGCTTTTGGCCGGATAGCCAGCTACGCTCGTTAAAAAACAACGGAAAAACTAAACATTATCGGCACCCACTTTTCCAAAACACACACACGAAACGACCACATGGGTCGAGAACGACTGAACAGCATTATCATCGCCGAAACAAACAAACTCAAAAATAAAATAGAACAAGGCATAGCGCAAAATAAAACAGTTTGCACATTCTCAAACGAAAACACCTCGGACAACCCCAAAAAACCAGAACCAGAAATAAACTACTTTACAAATTACAGCCAACTAAATATAATATTCTCCAAACTAAACAAGAAAAAATCATACGGCTTCGATGGCATGCCAAACATTTTGCTCAAACGCTTACCTAACGAAATAAAATGGTACTACACGGTACTCTTCAACAATGCGCTAAATAACACGTATTTCCCCGGAAAATGGAAAAAGGCCAAATTAATAGCCATTACAAAAAAATAAAGACGGTTCATCACCTGCAAACCTACGACTTATAAGCCTCCTCCCCAACATAAGCAAAGTATTGGAAATAGTCATAAACAATCCCCTAGTCTCCTTCTGCGCAATAAATAACGTAATCCCAGAAAATCAATTCAACGCAATTAGAAGAAAAACAGCAGTTACCCCATCAGCGACATCTACAGCCAGCGCAACAATTATCACGAACAACACTTTTACACCTAAACAATAAGAACAGAACTTCAAGAACCTTTTTGACAAAATTAACGATTACTACTATACATGGAAACTAAAAATTAATGCTACCAAATGCGAAACCATACTGTTTAGATCCACGTCAAGTGAAAAAGGCCCAATAGAAAGAGAACACTGTAAAAAATTCCAATTAAGAGGAAAAGCAAACGAAGGGGAGCTCATACCACACAAAAATTGCGTAAAATATCTAGGCGTAAATATAGACGACAAATTAAACTGCAAACAGCACCTCGAAATTCAACTCTCCAAAGCCAGCAAAGCATTCTAGAAGACGAAAAGATTATTCTACACCAAGCGTCTCAACAGCAAAGTAAAAATCCTGTGCTACCAAGCACTAATCAGACGGATCATAACCTATAGCTGCCTAATCTGGTACAACGTATCAGTTTCCCTAATGGAAAAAATTCGCATATTCGAAGGAAAATGCATCAGGGCTTGCCTGAGTACTTACAGATTCGAACACAGCAGATTCAAAAAATACGTCAAAAATAAAAGAATCTACGACATAGCCAAGAACCACCGCATCGACTGCCACATCTTAAAACAAGTACATAACCTAACAAACAAACACACACCACACTAGAGAAATAAATCAATCAAATTCGAAGATGGTATCCCACTGGGGGTAGCCATCCACATGTTATATTATTATACCACTAAGCTATAATATTTTACCAAATGTCCTACTGGACAAATTGTAAAATGTAAATAAATAAATAAAAAGAAAAGCATCTCAAAACTAACAAGGAGCCACTTCGCGCAAACTGCAAAGATAAAACAAAATAATTTAATCTTCGGTTGCTTATTTCCAAACGATTCGTATTACAAAAATACACTGACAACAGGTTAGGCCCCCCCCCGCCCGAAGCGTTTTTATACCTAGACGAAAGAAACTATCTCCAAGACCAAAATAATATCCCAATAATATACCATATAAAAAGAAAGATAGGGATTAAAACAATAGAGAAGAACTTAAGTGGACAAACCGTAGACACTAGGTGGAGATACAACATGGCCCTTCCCCAAAAAGACACAGAAGACAATCACAGAAAAAACATAAAAAAATTGGTGGATACCGAAACCATAGTAAAAAAGAGAATAACAAGAGAAAGAGCCACAAAACGGCAACGCTCAAATCTCCCTCCGTATAAAATAGTGTGAATATTGTAAACTTTGTAAATATTGCAAATAATTCTACAGGACACCCCTCCCTTCCCCTCCCCGTCCACCCTCACCGACCCCTTTCCAAAATCCCACAGCCCCTCCGAAACCGAATAGACTAACGAACTGTCCTGTTTTTGCGACCAGGTTTTCAGAACAGAGATAGAAAGAAAAAACTACATCGTATATACGCACCGCTCTATAGCGACTTAAATCCAATTTCTATATTGTAAAGCTAAAAAAATGTAATTCCGACATACAAAATATTGTATGCCTATGTCGTACCGTCATGTATCGGTACTTTTGCCTAAACAGGCCCACAACCAAAGTTCATTGTTTATGGAGAACAGCATGCCAATGTAACATTCTGTTAAGGTATAGAGAGGAATCGGAAAAGTAAATGATTTACTTTATTCACAACAGCTATACATATATTTGTCGGGTTTACATTAGAATTAGAGTTCGGGGCGTGAAACGAAACTTCGTTCGGATTATACATTGTCGCAAGAAAGAATGACTTTCCGTCCCAACAATGCCACAGAGGAAAAACTACGATGGGGTGTGTCCAAGGACACGAGATCATGGGATTCATCGGGGATAGCCTTCGTTCGGAAAGTAAGGGAAATTGACGTTGCTGCTGATTGGTCAATCTCCATATCGGTAGTTAGAAAAAGATGCTAGCCGCCCTCGAGCCGCAGCCACGTTCGGCGACTGGCTGTCGCCTCGAGCCCAAGCTCATTATCGCAAATCTCGAACAAATATAATCGGATCGAAAGACGACAATTGTTTAATTACAGCTACAGTAGACTCTAGGTTACAATGTTACGTTCTTTCATCTCCGACATATATAACCTTGGTTATGAATATTTTAAATCGGCACAATAATTGTTAAAAGTATATATCAAACATTTGTCGTACAGTAATACGCATGATCGGTAAATATTTCTTATGCTAATCTATAAATCTAAGGAATCTCAGAAAATAAATGCTTTAGATGGAATATATGCGGATTTGCAGATAACTTCTAGATACTGTTCAGTTTGAAAACAAAGACAAGGAATATATGGATTATGTGGAACATCTCGTATCTTATTTCAAAAATTACGAGCTGATGTGGTACATTCTACGTGTTGGTTGGTTTATTAAAGAGAGGAGTGATAAAATTGTAACAGTCAGTGTATATTAAAATCCCTTTAAATACAAGTACAAAGATAGTGTATGCCAGTTGTAATCGTCGCACCTTCAATGCTACCGTTCAACTCTACGCTTGCTATTCCACTGTATGACCTGTTATAATGATTCGTTATAATGATCGTCCTAGAAAGGACGTTCGTCTATTCGTATCGAACGATGGTATTATAAAAATTTCAGATGTAACTCCGGATGACGATTAGAAAGAACGACGATAATGTTCTGTTCGGAATTTGTTTACCTTTAGACCTAGCGAAGCAAAACAACGTTGTCACTCCAAGGCACAACAATACGATCCGCCTTAAACGTATGTAAGTACATCTCTGACAATCGTCTGTTCCAGTAGCAAACTGTAGACGCAAGTATATTGCAATCAATTTCGATCATGTTTAAGAAATGTCGACAAACTCTTTTGTGTCTTTTCAAACGAATGAGACTCTATTAGAATATATTGCGAATAAATGTGTTCTGTATTTTTGTGCAGCATGCAAAGTTTAAAAGGATATATTAATCCTTTCTTGTTATTTATACAATTGATATACAATATAACACGTTTGGATATTGATCAAAAATTCATTTTTTATGAAAATAATCTCACCTAACCATTTATATATGTGTTCCATCCTTGTCTACGGGAGTGTTAAGCATTTCTCCTTCCGTACTACAAAAAAAATTTTTTTTTTTTTTTTACGTGGAGGAAATCTTCAGAGACACCTGACCACCCTGTGGGGATGGGCAGAAGGTAGTGCCGGATTCTTACCGGCTAAAACCTCCACGAACGGGACAGTGTAGCAGTGCGAGTTTTTATCGTCGGGCCCCTGTGTGCTTAACACCAAGCACGTTTAAAAACCAAGTACTCCCAGAAAGTACACGCAGAACACACGCAAGGGAGGGGCTGGCCGCTTGCCTGTTTGTATATTCTAAGAGAAATTTTGGTTTTTCCGTCCCTTCTTATAGACTGGGAGAGGTCTCCTTATTTTTTTTTATTTATTTGTCGAAATTACAATCAATTCTCGCGTTGAGAATTTTCAGTAATTTTTCTGGCGTGGCGCAGTGACATGGCTGTTTATTTACAATAAGTTAATATTTATTATAGATAGGTATAATTTATAAGTATTATAAGTAAGTGCATATGCTTAATTTGGATAATTAAATGAATCTAACGTTTAAGTCTAGCGGGTAGTGCCTCTTCAGCCTGCGAATCTGGTCCGTCGTATCGAGTAGTCCAGTGATTAGGGGGTTTCGGTGTTTGTTGATTCTTTTGCTGTATCTGTCGCTATATTTTGCTATTTCCTCTTTGACGGCGGGTATCTTGAGGTCGCGGTGTATTGTTTCATTGGTTACATACCAAGGTGCGTCAATTAGGGATCTTAGCGTTTTCGATTGAAAGCGTTGGAGTATTTCAATGTTGGAGTTACTTGCTGTTCCCCATAGTTGGATTCCGTAGGTCCAGACAGGTTTTATTACGGTCTTGTAGAGGGTAATTTTATTCTGTATATTTAGTTTTGAGCGTCGGCCCGTGAGCCAATAGAGTTATTTTAATTTGTCCTTTAGTTGCTTCCTTTTATCTGAGATGTGTGTCTTCCACGTTAGTCTCCTGTCCAGGGTCATGCCCAGGTATCGGACTGTGTCCCTGCTAGGAACTGTTGCATTGTTGATGGTGACCTGGGGGCAGGTTTGTTTTCGGAGCGTGAAGGTTACATGTGAGGATTTCTTTTCGTTGACTTTGAAGCCCCATTTGTGAAACCACTTTTCCATGGAGTCGAGACTTCGCTGGAGAGTGGATGAGGCTATTACCGGGACTACGTGGGTAGCTAATAGCGCTGTGTCGTCTGTAAATGTCGCTATTGTTATATCGTTTGATATAGGTAGGTCGGCAGTGTAGATGGAGTACAGTAGGGGTCCGAGGACACTACCTTGGGGTATGCCGGCTTCTATTGGGAATGTTGCGGAAGTGGCGTCTAGGTATTTAACCATGAATTGCCTATTGGTTAGGTAAGATTTTAGGATGGAGTAGTAGGGGTGGGGTAGGATCTTTTTAAGTTTGTATAGTAGCCCTTCATGCCATACTTTATCGAATGCCTGTTGGATGTCTAGGAAGACCGCTGAGCAATATTTTTTCTTTTCGAGTGTTTGGCTGATCGTATGAGTTAGGCGGTGGATTTGCTCTACTGTAGAATGATGTTTTCGGAAGCCGAATTGGTGATCTGGGAGTGTTTTCAAGTTCTCCAGGATTGGAAGGAGTCGGTTCGTGAGCATCTTCTCGAAAAGTTTGGACAGGGTAGGTAAAAGACTGATTGGGCGATAGGAGCAGGTTTCGTATATCGGTTTACCGGGTTTGGGGATGAGGGTAATCAATGAGATTTTCCAAGCCTTAGGATAGTGTTCCAGGCGAAGGATAGCATTAAAAATCGATGTGATGAGTGCTATCCCTTTTGTGGGAAGTTCCTTGATTGCTCTATTGCCTATTAGGTCGTGTCCTGCTGCTTTCTTGGGGTTTAGGCGACTGATTGTTTCTAGAGTCTCAGCAGAGGAGAAGGGTTCGATAGGAGGGGACATTTGGAAGGGGGTGTGCAGGTATTCTGTAACGTCCGCGGCGGTTTGGGGGGAATGGGGTTTGAATACTTTTGACAAGTGATTTGCAAACAGGTCGGCTTTTTCTATGGGGCTTCGCGCCCATCCACCTTGCGGACGGCGGATAGGTGGGATTATTTGTGGGGGGCGTGTGAGTTTCCTGGAGGCCTTCCATAGTGAGTAGTTGGCGTCGGCTGTGGGGGACAAGCTGGCGAGGTATTTATGGAAACAGTCGTTTTTATAGTTTCTTAGGGTTCTGGATAGCTTTCTAGTTGCGTTGTTAAGTTTGCGTTTGTCCTCCGGTGTTCTATGGGTTTGCCATACTCTTCTTAGTCTTCGTTTTTCTGCTATTTTTTTTAGTATGTAATGGGGATATTCTTGTTTGCTGTTAGATGGCTTTGTCGGTGTGGAGAGGCGGATTGCGTTTATTATGCTCGTGTTTAAGTATTCCGTGGCTGCTTCGATATCTTCCTTTGTTTTTAGTGGGGTGAAGGCTGAGGTTGAGTGTGTAAAGACTTCTCTGAAGAGCTGCCAGTTGGTGTGTTGGTTGTGAATGGTGCCATTAGGTGTATTCTCGATGATTGTTGAACTGACTGTTGCTATCACGGGAGAATGATCAGAGGAGAGATCAGCCGAGGAGTTGATCTGGACGTGTCTTGATGGGATATTTTTTGTTATGAAGAAGTCGAGAAGGTCGGGTATTTTGTTGGTGTCAGTGGGCCAGTATGTGGGTTCGTATGTGGTGAGGTAGTTGAGGTTGTTGTTTGTTATGCTGTTTAAGAGGTTTTTGCCTCTAGCTGTAACCAGTCTGCTGCCCCATTGGATGTGCTTGGCGTTATAGTCTCCTCCAACTATGAATCTGTTGCCCAGGGTGTCCAGGAAGTTATCAAAGTCTTCTTTGGCGATGGAGTGTCTGGGAGGGCAGTATACTGCTGAGGTGGTGATTGAGCCATGACAGTCTTCTATTGCCACGTTTGTTGCTTGGAGGTAGTCTTTCTGGAATGATGGGAGTTCGTAGTGCTTAATACTTGCTTTGATTATTATTCCGGTGCCACCGTGGGCCTTTCCGCTGGGGTGTTGGGTATGGTAGAATTTGTAACCATTTATTTTCAGGTAGCTCTTGTCGGTGAAGTGGGTTTCCGACACGAGCATTACGTCGATTTGCTGGTGTTTTAAGAAGAGTTCTAGTTCAAGTTTGTGTTGCGCTAGACCGTTGGCGTTCCAGAGTGCTATGCGCCTTGATTTTATTTTCAGTCGGGGCGTGCTAATTTTTCCACGATGAGTGTTAGTAGCGATAGCAAGTGATTTATTTGCTCAGATTGTTTCTCTATTAGCTTTTCAAGCCTTGAGGAGTTGTCTGTGTTTGGTGGGTTGGGGTCACTGTTTTGGGGAAGGTTCCTTTGGCTGTTCGGGTTGTTTTGGATGCCTTGTACTGCTTGGGCAAAGGAGGTTGAGGTGGAGATGAATTTGGTAGGACTGTGCGTTTGGTTGCTTGAGGGGGTTGGGGTAGTCGTGAATTTCGGCGGGCTGGGTGTTTGGTTGGATACCTCTTTTGCTCTGGGCTTAGGGTACCTGTTCGTGTATAGTGTTTTATATGCTGGGCAGCCTTTGTAGTTGGCAGGGTGGTCCCCTTGGCAGTGGATGCATTTCGCTGGGGTTTCCGGTGATTTGGCGCACTGGTCAGTGGAGTGAGAGCCTGCGCATTTAACGCAGCGGAAAGTATGGTTGCAGTATTTCTGCGTATGACCGTACCTTTGGCACCTTTTGCACTGCACTATTTCTTTTTTCACGAGCGGTGGTTCGATCTTTACTATCGCGTTCATTAGGCGACTGATGTTATAAATTTCCTTATTGTTCGGTTTTTGTTTAATGTCTAGGAAGAATAAGGATAACGGGTCTTTCGAGACTCTATGCCTTATATTACTTACGTTGACGACTTCGTGGCCGAGTTTTGAGAGTTCGTATTTTAGTTCGTCTATATCTGCTGAGTGGTGTATGTTTCGTAGGACCACCCGGAAAGGCCTTTCCTGTTTAAGTTGGTAGGTGTGGAAGTTGGCGTTCAGGGTCCTGAGTGTCTTGGTGAGTTTTCTGTAAGCTTCTGGGTTCGTCGGTAGTATTTTCACCTTGTTGTTGCTTATCTTGAGGTTATATTCCTCCTTGCTGGTATCTCTCTCTAGGGACTTGGTCATTGTCTGTATGTCAATGACGTCGTCCACAAAAATTGGTGGGGGAGGGGGGATTCTCTGTGAGTGTTGGTTTGATGGCGGTTCTACGATTTCCATGGCGTCGTTTGAGGATTCCAATACGGCGAACCTGTTGTGTGTGTTTATTTGCGTTGCTGGTTCTATTTTCCTCTTCTTTGTAGTGTTAGCGTCGTTAGTGCGGAAAGTTCTGCTACACTTCTGCCACGGGGGGGGGTAGCTCGGGGTAGCTGCGAGTCTGCTCCGGAGAGCCTGGTCGCGGTTGCTGGGCCATCATCGAGCTAGTTAATTCGGAAAGAACAACTAGTCGTGAGGCTGTGAGGCTAGTATTCGTGTTGGGGTTAGGTGCGTGGGATTTTCTTCTCCCTAGGGGGTAAGGGGCACTTAGCTGTGTTCTCTTTCGACGTTTGGGCGACACGTGTTGTTTTCGAACTACGCTGGGCACTAGAGACACGTCTGCACGCTTCGGCACTCCACAGCGAACTGACAAAGCCATCTAGCAGCAAACAAGAATATCCCCAATACATACTAAAAAAAATAGCAGAAAAACGTAGACTAAGAAGAGTATGGCAGACTCATAGATCACCGGAGGACAAACGCAAACTTAACAGCGCAACTAGAAAGCTATCCAGAAACTTAAGAAACTATAAAAACGACTGTTTCCATAAATACCTCGCCAGCTTATCCCCCACAGCCGACGCCAACTACTCACTATGGAAGGCCTCCAGGAAACTCACACGCCCCCCACAAATAATCCCACCTATCCGCTGTCCGCAAGGTGGATGGGCGCGAAGCCCTATAGAAAAAGCCGACCTGTTTGCAAAACACTTGTCAAAAGTATTCAAACCCCATTCCCCCCAAGCCGCCGCGGACGTTACTGAATACCTGCACACCCCCTTCCAAACGTCCCCTCTTATCGAACCCTTCTCCTCTGCTGAGACTATAGAAACAATCAGTCGCCTAAACCCCAAGAAAGCAGCACGACACGACCTAATAGGCAATAGAGCAATCAAGGAACTTCCCACAAAAGGGATAGCACTCATCACATCGATTTTTAATGCTATCCTTCGCCTGGAACACTATCCTAAGGCTTGGAAAATCTCATTGATTACCCTCATCCCCAAACCCGGTAAACCGATATACGAAACCTGCTCCTATCGCCCAATCAGTCTTTTACCTACCCTGTCCAAACTATTCGAGAAGATGCTCACGAACCGACTCCTTCCAATCCTAGAGAACTTGAAAACACTCCCAGATCACCAATTCGGCTTCCGAAAACATCATTCTACAGTAGAGCAAATCCACCGCCTAACTCATACGATCAGCCAAACACTCGAAAAGAAAAAATATTGCTCAGCGGTCTTCCTAGACATCCAACAGGCATTCGATAAAGTATGGCATGAAGGGCTACTATACAAACTTAAAAAGATCCTACCCCACCCCTACTACTCCATCCTAAAATCTTACCTAACCAATAGGCAATTCATGGTTAAATACCTAGACGCCACTTCCGCAACATTCCCAATAGAAGCCGGCATACCCCAAGGTAGTGTCCTCGGACCCCTACTGTACTCCATCTACACTGCCGACCTACCTATATCAAACGATATAACAATAGCGACATTTACAGACGACACAGCGCTATTAGCTACCCACGTAGTCCCGGTAATAGCCTCATCCACTCTCCAGCGAAGTCTCGACTCCATGGAAAAGTGGTTTCACAAATGGGGCTTCAAAGTCAACGAAAAGAAATCCTCACATGTAACCTTCACGCTCCGAAAACAAACCTGCCCCCAGGTCACCATCAACAATGCAACAGTTCCTAGCAGGGACACAGTCCGATACCTGGGCATGACCCTGGACAGGAGACTAACGTGGAAGACACACATCTCAGATAAAAGGAAGCAACTAAAGGACAAATTAAAATAACTCTATTGGCTCACGGGCCGACGCTCAAAACTAAATATACAGAATAAAATTACCCTCTACAAGACCGTAATAAAACCTGTCTGGACCTACGGAATCCAACTATGGGGAACAGCAAGTAACTCCAACATTGAAATACTCCAACGCTTTCAATCGAAAACGCTAAGATCCCTAATTGACGCACCTTGGTATGTAACCAATGAAACAATACACCGCGACCTCAAGATACCCGCCGTCAAAGAGGAAATAGCAAAATATAGCGACAGATACAGCAAAAGAATCAACAAACACCGAAACCCCCTAATCACTGGACTACTCGATACGACGGACCAGATTCGCAGGCTGAAGAGGCACTACCCGCTAGACTTAAACGTTAGATTCATTTAATTATCCAAATTAAGCATATGCACTTACTTATAATACTTATAAATTATACCTATCTATAATAAATATTAACTTATTGTAAATAAACAGCCATGTCACTGCGCCACGCCAGAAAAATTACTGAAAATTCTCAACGCGAGAATTGATTGTAATTTCGACAAATAAATAAAAAAAAATAAGGAGACCTCTCCCAGTCTATAAGAAGGGACGGAAAAACCAAAATTTCTCTTAGAATATACAAACAGGCAAGCGGCCAGCCCCTCCCTTGCGTGTGTTCTGCGTGTACTTTCTGGGAGTACTTGGTTTTTAAACGTGCTTGGTGTTAAGCACACAGGGGCCCGACGATAAAAACTCGCACTGCTACACTGTCCCGTTCGTGGAGGTTTTAGCCGGTAAGAATCCGGCACTACCTTCTGCCCATCCCCACAGGGTGGTCAGGTGTCTCTGAAGATTTCCTCCACGTAAAAAAAAAAAAAAAATTTTTTTTGTAGTACGGAAGGAGAAATGCTTAACACTCCCGTAGACAAGGATGGAACACATATATAAATGGTTAGGTGAGATTATTTTCATAAAAAATGAATTTTTGATCAATATCCAAACGTGTTATATTGTATATCAATTGTATAAATAACAAGAAAGGATTAATATATCCTTTTAAACTTTGCATGCTGCACAAAAATACAGAACACATTTATTCGCAATATATTCTAATAGAGTCTCATTCGTTTGAAAAGACACAAAAGAGTTTGTCGACATTTCTTAAACATGATCGAAATTGATTGCAATATACTTGCGTCTACAGTTTGCTACTGGAACAGACGATTGTCAGAGATGTACTTACATACGTTTAAGGCGGATCGTATTGTTGTGCCTTGGAGTGACAACGTTGTTTTGCTTCGCTAGGTCTAAAGGTAAACAAATTCCGAACAGAACATTATCGTCGTTCTTTCTAATCGTCATCCGGAGTTACATCTGAAATTTTTATAATACCATCGTTCGATACGAATAGACGAACGTCCTTTCTAGGACGATCATTATAACGAATCATTATAACAGGTCATACAGTGGAATAGCAAGCGTAGAGTTGAACGGTAGCATTGAAGGTGCGACGATTACAACTGGCATACACTATCTTTGTACTTGTATTTAAAGGGATTTTAATATACACTGACTGTTACAATTTTATCACTCCTCTCTTTAATAAACCAACCAACACGTAGAATGTACCACATCAGCTCGTAATTTTTGAAATAAGATACGAGATGTTCCACATAATCCATATATTCCTTGTCTTTGTTTTCAAACTGAACAGTATCTAGAAGTTATCTGCAAATCCGCATATATTCCATCTAAAGCATTTATTTTCTGAGATTCCTTAGATTTATAGATTAGCATAAGAAATATTTACCGATCATGCGTATTACTGTACGACAAATGTTTGATATATACTTTTAACAATTATTGTGCCGATTTAAAATATTCATAACCAAGGTTATATATGTCGGAGATGAAAGAACGTAACATTGTAACCTAGAGTCTACTGTAGCTGTAATTAAACAATTGTCGTCTTTCGATCCGATTATATTTGTTCGAGATTTGCGATAATGAGCTTGGGCTCGAGGCGACAGCCAGTCGCCGAACGTGGCTGCGGCTCGAGGGCGGCTAGCATCTTTTTCTAACTACCGATATGGAGATTGACCAATCAGCAGCAACGTCAATTTCCCTTACTTTCCGAACGAAGGCTATCCCCGATGAATCCCATGATCTCGTGTCCTTGGACACACCCCATCGTAGTTTTTCCTCTGTGGCATTGTTGGGACGGAAAGTCATTCTTTCTTGCGACAATGTATAATCCGAACGAAGTTTCGTTTCACGCCCCGAACTCTAATTCTAATGTAAACCCGACAAATATATGTATAGCTGTTGTGAATAAAGTAAATCATTTACTTTTCCGATTCCTCTCTATACCTTAACAGAATGTTACATTGGCATGCTGTTCTCCATAAACAATGAACTTTGGTTGTGGGCCTGTTTAGGCAAAAGTACCGATACATGACGGTACGACATAGGCATACAATATTTTGTATGTCGGAATTACATTTTTTTAGCTTTACAATATAGAAATTGGATTTAAGTCGCTATAGAGCGGTGCGTATATACGATGTAGTTTTTTCTTTCTATCTCTGTTCTGAAAACCTGGTCGCAAAAACAGGACAGTTCGTTAGTCTATTCGGTTTCGGAGGGGCTGTGGGATTTTGGAAAGGGGTCGGTGAGGGTGGACGGGGAGGGGAAGGGAGGGGTGTCCTGTAGAATTATTTGCAATATTTACAAAGTTTACAATATTCACACTATTTTATACGGAGGGAGATTTGAGCGTTGCCGTTTTGTGGCTCTTTCTCTTGTTATTCTCTTTTTTACTATGGTTTCGGTATCCACCAATTTTTTTATGTTTTTTCTGTGATTGTCTTCTGTGTCTTTTTGGGGAAGGGCCATGTTGTATCTCCACCTAGTGTCTACGGTTTGTCCACTTAAGTTCTTCTCTATTGTTTTAATCCCTATCTTTCTTTTTATATGGTATATTATTGGGATATTATTTTGGTCTTGGAGATAGTTTCTTTCGTCTAGGTATAAAAACGCTTCGGGCGGGGGGGGGCCTAACCTGTTGTCAGTGTATTTTTGTAATACGAATCGTTTGGAAATAAGCAACCGAAGATTAAATTATTTTGTTTTATCTTTGCAGTTTGCGCGAAGTGGCTCCTTGTTAGTTTTGAGATGCTTTTCTTTTTATTTATTTATTTACATTTTACAATTTGTCCAGTAGGACATTTGGTAAAATATTATAGCTTAGTGGTATAATAATATAACATGTGGATGGCTACCCCCAGTGGGATACCATCTTCGAATTTGATTGATTTATTTCTCTAGTGTGGTGTGTGTTTGTTTGTTAGGTTATGTACTTGTTTTAAGATGTGGCAGTCGATGCGGTGGTTCTTGGCTATGTCGTAGATTCTTTTATTTTTGACGTATTTTTTGAATCTGCTGTGTTCGAATCTGTAAGTACTCAGGCAAGCCCTGATGCATTTTCCTTCGAATATGCGAATTTTTTCCATTAGGGAAACTGATACGTTGTACCAGATTAGGCAGCTATAGGTTATGATCCGTCTGATTAGTGCTTGGTAGCACAGGATTTTTACTTTGCTGTTGAGACGCTTGGTGTAGAATAATCTTTTCGTCTTCTAGAATGCTTTGCTGGCTTTGGAGAGTTGAATTTCGAGGTGCTGTTTGCAGTTTAATTTGTCGTCTATATTTACGCCTAGATATTTTACGCAATTTTTGTGTGGTATGAGCTCCCCTTCGTTTGCTTTTCCTCTTAATTGGAATTTTTTACAGTGTTCTCTTTCTATTGGGCCTTTTTCACTTGACGTGGATCTAAACAGTATGGTTTCGCATTTGGTAGCATTAATTTTTAGTTTCCATGTATAGTAGTAATCGTTAATTTTGTCAAAAAGGTTCTTGAAGTTCTGTTCTTATTGTTTAGGTGTAAAAGTGTTGTTCGTGATAATTGTTGCGCTGGCTGTAGATGTCGCTGATGGGGTAACTGCTGTTTTTCTTCTAATTGCGTTGAATTGATTTTCTGGGATTACGTTATTTATTGCGCAGAAGGAGACTAGGGGATTGTTTATGACTATTTCCAATACTTTGCTTATGTTGGGGAGGAGGCTTATAAGTCGTAGGTTTGCAGGTGATGAACCGTCTTTATTTTTTTGTAATGGCTATTAATTTGGCCTTTTTCCATTTTCCGGGGAAATACGTGTTATTTAGCGCATTGTTGAAGAGTACCGTGTAGTACCATTTTATTTCGTTAGGTAAGCGTTTGAGCAAAATGTTTGGCATGCCATCGAAGCCGTATGATTTTTTCTTGTTTAGTTTGGAGAATATTATATTTAGTTGGCTGTAATTTGTAAAGTAGTTTATTTCTGGTTCTGGTTTTTTGGGGTTGTCCGAGGTGTTTTCGTTTGAGAATGTGCAAACTGTTTTATTTTGCGCTATGCCTTGTTCTATTTTATTTTTGAGTTTGTTTGTTTCGGCGATGATAATGCTGTTCAGTCGTTCTCGACCCATGTGGTCGTTTCGTGTGTGTTTTTTGGAAAAGTGGGTGCCGATAATGTTTAGTTTTTCCGTTGTTTTTTAACGAGCGTAGCTGGCTATCCGGCCAAAAGCTAAATACCTAATCCTAGGCCAACAATTTAGATTCAGGAAGAATCAGAATACAGTAAAGTAAATACACAGAATGACCAGCGACGTAATTAGATCAACGGAAGGTGGAAAATACTGCACCGCGTTGCTTCTCAATGTGGAAAAAGCCTCCGCTAAAGATTGAATGATTTTATGTATTATGTGATAAAATGAAGGATTTTAAGGAAGTTATAAACAATTCTGCTGAATAGCACATATAGAATTATTTTCTCCCACATTACGAATAGGTATTTGTATGTTAAAATTAGAAGTGTATGTGTCCTCTCTGAAAGAAATTAACGGTTCCACAAGAAAATGTCCTCGAACCCATTTTCTATTTTGTTTATTGCTAACAACGCTAAAAACGGAAACTTATTCCATCGCTACGTTCACATTTGAAAATAAGTTAGAAAAATTTGTCGAATGTGGGCAAATTGTAAAGTACAAATTAAATAATAAAAAAAAAAAGAAAAAGAACATCTGAAAATATCCCATCCAAACATGGAAACATTAAAATAGCAAGAAGAACCTAAAACGCACGTATATAATACAGAACGTTAAGCGAGAGATAACAAAATCCAATTAAACTCAAACAAGTTTTCGCACATTGTCTTCATTTTTAAGGAGAAAGAATCTTCTGAGATTAAATTGTTAAATCAGGAAATCCAACAAACAACTTCTTGTACAGCATTTGGATCATAAGTTGGACTGGAAAACATTAAACACCTAATGATAATGAGAAAATCGTTGCACTATCTTACAGCAAGAACATCTAAATTGAGCATGAGCAACAAATTACTAGTTTATAAAACCATAACAATAACTGTAGCAGCTAACTACCGACACAAAGAAGAAATCATCCTGCCAGCGGCTAGTCTCACGTATAGTTGAGGGTTGGATGATAAAATAAAATAGCTGAGTCATAACACAATTATCAATTTTGCTTTTATTAAACTTTATTATGAATTCAGCAATCACAATGGAATATACACTGAATTAACACACACAAATCATTCCAATAACTTTATGTAATACCTAGTTACACTTATACGTTAAGTATGCGATCGTTCTAAGGGTAGAAACTCGGTAAAAGGTGTTGCCTATTCTAAAGATGGAGACTGAGTCGTTTAGTGACGATAGTGTGGATGTTGAGGTAAGCTAGGGGTGGGTGTGTCTGAGGTCACGAGATGATCTGATTCGTTAAGGACAATTTTGGTTAGGAAAGCGAGAACGATAGACATTGCTTTTGATTGGAGAATCAACATCGTTCCGGTGCCGTTGGAAAAGCAGAGGAACAAATAAAGTTCTTCTGTTTCACAAAAGAAGGATACATACATATGTATTTTCTTGTCCTTCTAACCCATTGCCGTTGCGGTCATTTGTTGCAAATTCGATCGTTTGCATCTGACCTAAATCTTGAGGTTAAAATCTTCTGTTACAAATTATTAATTAGACCTATTTATAACTTATGCTAATCCCATACGTTATAAAATCTCTGCCAATGCGATGGAAAACGCAAGGCTAGGCATCTTGAAAATAAGCGCATTAGAAGAAGCAGCAATTATTTTAGAACGGCCATCTCTTACTACAAGAATTATAATAGCAGCAAAAATATATTATTAAGAGCTTCATAATAGATTTAATAATAATGATTTAATTAAGGGAATTATTTACCTTTACCCCTTGTATTTAGAGAGGGCTATGAAAAATGTACATCTCTTTCAAGAGACTAATTAGAATATTTCCTATGATGTACATTACCACATTAAGAATCAAATACTTTCCAATGAGCTAGAAGCTCGGCGGGGCAGTTGGCTACGGTCGTTAAGGTCGAGAATTGAAGGAGACGCGTCGCGAGTTCGAATCCTCGGTATGGAAGGCTCGCAAAAAAAAGGGACGGAAAAACCAAAATTTCTCTTAGAATATACAAACAGGCAAGCGGCCAGCCCCTCCCTTGCGTGTCTTCTGGGTGTACTTTCTGGGAATACTTGGTTAAAGGTGCTTGGTGTTCAGCACACAGGGGTCCGACGATCAAAACTCGCACTGATACACTGCCCCGTTCGTGGAGGTTTTAGCCGGTAAGAATCCGGCACTACCTTCTGCCCGTCCCCACACGGTAGTAAGGTGTCTTTGAAGATTTCCTCCACGTAAAAAAAAAAAAATTTTTTTGTAGTATGAAAGGAGAGACGTTTAACATTCCCGTAGACAAGGGGGAACACATATAAATGGTATCACTGGCGAATAATCTTTATCAATAATCGACGTGAAAGTAGGTGTTACACCACGATGCTTACCACAGGCTGTAT
The DNA here is from genome assembly GCF_011952255.1 of Bombus vosnesenskii. Taxonomy (NCBI): domain Eukaryota; kingdom Metazoa; phylum Arthropoda; class Insecta; order Hymenoptera; family Apidae; genus Bombus; species Bombus vosnesenskii. The sequence goes on from NW_022883643.1 coordinate 71,992, forward strand.
TTTCTAACCGTCGCTCGCGGTCCTACAGTGTCGCAGGCAGACCGTCTTATCTGCCCGCCGGATCATATACAATGTATCGACGGGAGTGTCACGTAAAATAACAAAATAAAAAAGGAATTTGAGGTAAAAATAAAAAAAAGAAAACTTTATTTTTTTTCTAACATCAATACACTTTACAATCTACTTCCGAACTCTAGGCGTGACTTTCTAAGACTGACTCTTATGATTTTACTTTCGATCGGATCCGATTACTTTCTTTTGTCATCCCTCAACATCCCCACCGTCCATGCATTTGCTAGGCGTCCGCGATCGTTGCCACGTGCTCTTTCTTCTAGAACCTTCGGTGGAAGGACCGTTGGGATGTTGATGGTTCATTAGGCACTTCAGCGATATACATTGTCGCCGAGTGCCGCCACATCTTTATCTCTATCGTCAGTCCGTCGGATTTGAAGTATGCCGGTCGTGACAGGAGCATAGTTGTCGCCAAGCAGCGAGCCCTAGAAACGTCGATTTTTGTCCGTAACGTTTTCGACACAAGAAGAGCCATACGTTATCATAGGCGCGAGCGGTGGCGTGAAGCGAGCATAATGGGGGTCGTCTTCCAAACAAGACAAAGAAATGATCGAAAGGCAATCAGTCCCTTCTGACGAGTCAAGCGTTAGACATCGGGAGCTCTGACGAGCAAAATCAAAATCATATAGTTTAACGAATTCATTGAGAGATATCGTAAGGTCGAGACAACTTTGTGTAATTTATTCATCATATTATTGTCAAATATATTATTTCATGTTCACCCGTTAATACAGTGTTACTTCATTGAACCACCTCTGTTATCTTAATCGAAACAGGGGAACGACTATTTCGCGGCGTCGATTAACAGAATCGTAGCGAGAATTTACGCCTCTCGCTGACGCGTATTCCTAGCGGTCGCGTCTCTCCGCGAAAGGTCGTAACAGTATAAAAAAGAACATAGTCTGACTACATGCCGTTGAATAGGGACGGGGGGGGGGCAGAATTATAAAAAAACCAGGAAAAGCTAGAAGAAGAGAAGGAGAAAAGGGAATGAACAAGCGAAAGTGTGGAAAAATACCTGGAGGAATGTAAAGACTGGACCTGCAGTCCAAGGGAAGAACAGTAGAGGAAACGTGGACTGAAATCAAAAAGAAGATAAACGAAGCAATGCCAAAGAAGAAAGTGACGATGAGGAAATGGGGTATGGGAGAGAAAGCGTGGTACAACAAGGAGTGGAAAGAAACGAAAAGAGTGATGAGAAGGAAGATGACAAAGTTTATGAAAGGAAAATGCAGCAGAGAAGCGCTCATAGAGGGAAAAGAGAAAAGAAAAGAAAAGAAGCAAAAGAAAGCAACGGGGGAAAACGGGTTAGAATATGAGGTACGAAAGTATGCACCGAAGGAAGTGGGGGTGGCCTTATGGGAGTTAAGGGGGGCTAAGGTTAATTCGTACAAAAAAGGCATGTTGCTGTGAATTTTTTGTGACGACACAGTTAGAATCTCTTTATTAAAACCAATGATACACTAAAGTATGACATTCGAAGTATATTGTATAAAATTTTCACGGACGTGTCTCGGAAAAAAGTAGAATTGCGGTGCCCGTCGTAACTTGGTGCTGTATCATCTGAAATCAAAAAGTTAAAGTTCATTCGTTAGGAAACAGTTTTCTCCAGGTAACGCTGGGAGGATTTTTCGAAATTTCAATTTTTCACTTTTTTGGAACACTTTGAATGGAAAATGCGATTTTTTGCGAAAAAGTCGGATAATTTGTTATTGTAAAATAAAAATAATTAACAAATTTGAAAAAACTCTCCAGCGTTACTTGGTAAATTATGTACAGAAATAGTGTTCAAAGGGGCACCGGTATCTGGGGGGTAAGATTAGGTATTATATAGAGAGCGAAACATCTGCCAGGTATCAATAGCACGTTCGGGTCGGGTAGGTATTAAAATCCGACATGTATGAAAATACTCGTAACTTTGTCAATTTTGCTTCAATCGACTTGAAATTTTGATACAATATTCTTAAGATATTATGCATTCATTTAAAAAAATACAAAAAAAATTGTAATACCTAACCCCAACCTAACCCCCCCCCTTAAGGAGAATATGGAAATAGGGAGGGGATACCAGAAGATTGGAAAAAAGGATATGCATATGTAAGAAGGGGGACGAGAGAGTAGCGAAGAGCTACAGAGGAGTAACGCTAATGGATACAGCATACAAGATCTATGCAGAGATACTGGACGAACGACTGAAGGCAGAGATTGAAAACAAACTGGAAGATTCGGATTCAGAAAAGGAAGAGAAGTGACCGATGCGGTTTTTGTGATAAACCACATCATATACAAGCAGCTAGGTAAAGAAAGAGGGAAATTGTATGCCTGCTTTGCGGACTTAGGAGCGGCGTTCAACAGACTAAACAGAGAGAAACTGGAGGAGAAAATGAGGAAAGTGGGGATTAGCGAAAAACTAACCCGAAGGATTAAAGCGATATACGAGAGTCAAGAACCGCGACACAAGGGAATTTAGGACTGCGAGGGGAGTCAAACAAGACTGGAAGAAGAACTAAGGCAAGGACAAGCTGGGGGCATAGTGGTAGGAGAAAGAAAGGTATGGTCACTAACATATGCAGACGATATTGTGTCGATGGCAGATAGGGAAGAGGAGCTAAAAGATATGCTAAAGAGATTCAAACAATTTTTAAAG
>NW_022883644.1:0-50539 GCF_011952255.1 Bombus vosnesenskii
TATCGAATATAATATAAATTATATTCAATGTTACAATTTTGGAAAAGCAGGTCTCAATGATTTATTATGTGATGTACGTACAATGTTACTGCTTTATGGTTAAACAAGAAAAGAAAAAATGTATAAGAGTTTATTTGTTACGGCTTAATATTCCTGTCGTATCAGCAGACGCTTCTTTCCGTATTAAAGTCTTATCGTAGATGAAAATCTCAATCTCACGCACGATATTACAAGGTCTGGATCACAATACGTTACGAGTTGTTCCTAGTTATTCTTACGAGGCGATGTCCCACGCGCCTCGCTCGTTCGTCCTTCCGGTTTCAATGCATTCATCAGCTAAACACGTGGAAGGTATCAAAAAGGAGATGAGAGCTCGGACTCAGGGTTCAGGAGAGCACAACTGGAGGGGGGAAACAAAACTCTGTCCGCTGTTACTTTCTTTATCTTGAGGGCAACGTCACCCCCTTTGATGCCCCCGCTTCCAGTTTCACGAGGATATCCTCGTCCGTTTAATGCCCGTGCTCTCGCACAGCACCTCCTTCGTTACCATAGGCTCCTTATAGGTCTGGAGACATTCCTTACCCTCCCGGACTTTCACCAAGAGGGCCTATTTCGAATTCTAGGCAACCTTTCCCTCCAGCCTTCGTTAACCGGTGGCCTCCTTTCCTCGTTGTTCCTCCTCTCTCTCACCCGTCTTTTTTCTTTTCTACCTATTTGAACAATCCATTCGCCTCCAGAGTCGTAGGTTTCTCTATCCCTGGGGTCAACTTCGCCCCTCTTCCACATACGAAGGATCGCCTCTCTTCGCCCTTTTTATCCCATCGGCCTTCGTGTCCTCAAGCGGCGACACAGTTTTCCTTTTGTTACGCTGTTCAAACTTGTTTCTCACGTCCCCGTTTCTTTTTCCAATCTAGACTATTGGAGGGGAAGTTTGTGTAGAGACGTTAACCTCAACGGGCCTTTCAACCTGTCTCCTACCTTTACGTCCCTTCTTATTTGATAATTTCTTTTTATTTACAAGTACTTTACAATCAATTCTCGCATTGAGAATTTTGAGTAAGTTTCTCTGGCGTGGCGCAGTGGTTGTTGACTATTATGATATATCTATTACCACATTTTGTTATTTCTTCTCTGACTGTGGGTATCTTGAGGTGGCGATGTATTGCTTCGTTGGTAACATACCAGGATGCATCTATTAGGGACCTTAGAGTTTTCGACTGGAAGCGTTAAACTATTTCAATGTTGAAATTACTTGCTGTTCCCCATAGTTGGATTCCGTATAATCCGATAGAGTGTAATTTTGTTCTGCGTGCTTAGGTTAGAACGTCGACCAACGAACCAGTAGAATTTTTTGAGTTTAGCCTTGAGTTGCTTCGATTGGTCTATGTTGTGTTGTTTCCATGTTAGTCTCCTGTCGAGAGTCATGCCCAGGTATCTGACTGAATCCTTGTTAGGAATTGTTATATTGTTAATGGTCACCTGAGGGCAGGTTTGTTTTCGCAGCGTCAAACTGTTTCGCTGTTATATTAGAAACAAAACATGAGTTTCCAGTTTTCCTCGATGCTTTCCTTAGCAGAAGTTTGGTTAACTAATTTTATGAAACAGTATTTTGAATTATCCCTTCGTGCAGCAAAATCCGCTTCAGTCGCACGAGCCATGGAACTTAACAAGGTCAATGTTGGTAAATTTTTTCATCCGTTTCATGACCTTGTAGACAAGCATAAATTTCGACCATATAAGATTTTTAACGTTGACGTGACAGGTATCACGATAGTACAAGAAAAGTGATTTCAAATTATCGGTTTTAAAGGCAGAAGACAGGTTGGTATAATCAGTTAGCGACAAAAGAAGACAGCTTTCCATAGCTGTCATCTGCGTTACTGTCTCGGGAAATTATGTTCCTTTGTTATAAATTTTTCCAAAAGTTTGGAAAATAAAATAACTGGGCCAACGATTCTATCATTTAAAATTCCTATTCGAGTATTTGCTAGAAATTACGTTTGCGGATTTGATTCTTAACACGTCTGGATTTTCACTTGCCGAGAAATGTTCATTCTGCATATCCACCGTTCCATATTTACTGAATGAGCCCTTGTCCGTAAATAATATTTTCGCAGGAAAATTACAGTTCCACTAAATTTTGCGAGACATCCATCTGTAAAATTCTCTCTTCTCGGGAAATCTTCCGCACTCAATTCTTGAACTTTTCGAAAACTGTACGGGTGTAGCTTTTCTTTCTTCAATGCTATCCATATGGTTGTTGGTATCTTCTTCTGCAGCATAATCCATGTTTTAGCTAAACACGCTGCGATGTTCTATACCCAAAGTCTGAATCATCTTGTTGAATAGTCGGACTTCACAGATTTTAATGTACTTGCATCTAATAAATTTTGGTTGATTCTACGTAATATACTTGTTCTTTGTATCCTATTCTATTCGGAGATTTTTCACGTAACGCAAGTGCATATCGGCAAGTGTGTCAAAAGTATGACATTGTACAATAGACTACGAAAAGATGATGATGTACACTACGACCACAATATACACAATACGCAGTAAGTGCATTACACACGCAATAACATGCACTGCACACAATACACACAATACAACTCGCTCAACAATAATTGCTACATTCGCATGGACATTAAAGAACAAATAAAACGAATCAAAAATAAAAGAGTTTAAAAAAGTGAAAATTAAAAAGGTCTAACAATATCTACAAAAATTTAAAAAATTTGTGGTTGGTATGATACAGAATAGCTACCATCAGCTGCAACAGCATTATCCGTGTTTGTTTGGCTGCTTTCATTCGATATGTTTGTTGTTTTCGCATGAAAATAATGTTTTGTACAAATGGTCTACATGCTTCGGTCTCCCTTGCCCATATCGCATTCGGGTTTTTAATTGCTGGAATCAGTTTTATTGGGCTTTTCTCGTTATTTGAGTTCTTCTCGAAAGCCCGTTTCGTAGTTTCCCACAGTGAGTAATTGGTGTCCTCGTGGGGTGAAAGTGAGTCTAGATATTTCGAGAATTCCATATCATTGTATCCTTTATAGCCTTTTTGACGTTTTTGTTATTTCGCTCAGGACTTTTTTATTTGCTGATATTTCGTGTTTCTGCCAAATCGCTTTTGCTTCCTTCTCACATTTAATTTTTTCCAGAATTTCATTCGGTATTAATTTGTTTTGTCTGGTTGTTGATTTGCAATTCGTGGTTGCTTCCACTACTTGTGTGAGTTCTGTTAAATGCTTACTCAACTTCATCTGGTGTCTTGTTATTACTAGTACATTGCCTAAATAATTGTTTTATTGCAGAGTGATGTTGACTTACTGCAAAAGACTCGTTTGCGTTATATTCAATTATTATTGGAGTATGATCAGAGACGAGTCTTAGGTTTCCTGATATTCTTAGTTTGTTTAGATCTGTATCATTTGTGACTGCAAAGTCAAGCACATCCAGTGTTTTATTGAGTTCTGTTGATAAGTGAGTTAGCTCGTCAGCTGACCTTAAGGTTACTCCTAATATTACTCTGAGAGTGTACTTCCAGTATTCTAGTGTTATTTTATATTTTAATGATGCGTACAATGTTCAAATTTGGAAAGAATTTGTATTTGTTTGTACTGAGACGGTTGTAACTTATACGTGACCCTGATTAATTTGGCTATGGAGGTAGTGTTTAATGTTATTCTTAATTATTATTGCTGAACCTCCATGTGCTCTTCCTGATGAGCATACAGTATAGTGTGATATTTTTATGTAACTCTATTTGTTGTATAATGTATTATACAAAATGTTTTTATTTCATGTATTCTCTTTTGTAGCCCATTAGCGTCCCATGCTCTTATCTTTAATATATCCATTGATTTATTTTTGCATTAGTGCGCTGCTGATAAGTTGTAGCATGGCTGATATTTCTTGCACTTGTTGCTTTAATAGCGAATTCTGTTTAATTCTGTTAAATCCATGTTTTTCTATAGCTTGCCTCACGTAGCTCTTTAAATTCTGTTTAGATTCATTGCTCCAGATTAATAACTCTAACGGGACCCGCCTACGGCACTGGAGCTGCCAGGATGGCGAAGATGCGGGTGGAGGTACTAGAGAAGGAGATCGAGGTCTTGCGGAAAGAGCAATCAGGAAAGGCCGGGTGTGTCCGTTAGGAGAATGCACGGTACTCGCTCATGTACCTTGTCTTGTAAAGGCGTCGCTCGCACCTTGTCGCCAATAAGTTCGTTTATCTTATTGGCAGCTACTTTCACCTCGCTGCCAGCCCTCATTTCTATCAAGATGTCCCCAGCTCTTGTTCTACGAATGCCCGAGCTTTCCTTAAGAACATCCTTCGCCACCATGAGATCTTTATACACCTGAAGCCATTCCTTGCCCTCTCCTACTGTTACGCCACGAGGCTTGCCACAGGCTGTGTTTTCTAACCGTCGCTCGCGGTCCTACAACGTCGCAGACGGATCGTCGCGGCTGCCCGGCAAACAAACATTGTAGTGGCAAGCGCTTGGTTCACTAAGCAAGCCAACCTCCAGAAACGTCGACTCGTGGCCGTTATTTTACCTCGCGTAAAAGAATGTGGCGCGATCCGAACGTAGTGGGGGTCGCCTTCGTGACACACCGAACATATCAGACCAATAGCAAACGAATTTATCTAGAGATCAAAGTCGAGTCCAATTTCTGTAACATCTTCATCAGATTATTGTAAAATATATTGTTCTATGTTAACCTGTTAATACAGTGTTACATTCATTAAACCACCTCTGTTATCCTAAACGAAATAGTCGTTCCCCTGTTTCGAGAGGAAATTCAAAGAGCTCGGGCCTTCACTAATGAGGATCCTGGAAGAACGCCTACAGGAATGGCGTCATAGTCTGAAAACAAGGCAGAGAAAGGCAACCACGGTTGCGGGCAATGCCACCAATCGCCCTTGAAGTCGAACACAAGAGAAAGAAGGATGCGAAGAGACCAGTTGCTGCCAAGGCGCCTAGGACCTCACAACGAAGTCTTCGGTTTAGGACGCGATGGAGAGCGGATGTGTTGACGGGTTGCTCCCGCTAGCCGAGTATATGTACGAGGACGTAGGAGCGTTTGAGATGGGTGTGATTGTTATAGGGTGTAATGGGTCAATGAGGCGGGAAGTGTAGTGTAATAATAATTGTAAGGAAGTAGTGAAATGAAATGAGAGGTATGAGTGGACTGAGGTGGCAGGAGAATGCATGGGAGTGAAATAGTGTTGGGTGATGCGGGGGAGAGTGAGTGTGTGGAAATGGAAATAGAGTTGGCATGTATGATGATTGAGTAGGTGAGCAACAAGACGTTTGTGCGTAATGGGGTGATAATATCCTCACTGAACAAGAATAAGTAAGTGGAGGATGTAATAGGAAGTGTGCAAGAAACAAAAAGTACGGTTAGTAATCGTTAATTTGAATTTATCCGTTATTAGCGACCTCGGATAAAGTCAAATAAACATCTAGACAAGACCCCATCGACTATAATGGCAGATCCACGCGTCACGGTAATTAGTCGCTTATATACATACGGGATAGTGGATAACTGCAAATAAATAAACAATAACGTGAGCATGTCGTGTGACTCGATGTAAGTCCCTATTTTTAAGGAATAAAGTCGGGCCGGCCAGGGTTCTTATACTTATAATATTTATTTGGCCATTTATTTATTGTGACACGAGCCGAACAAGGTTCTTTGGAATAAATAAATAACTAATGGGGTGCCGAATAATGAGGGGGCTGTAGGAGTTACGTGGTGATTAGTAGGTTGGAGTATGTAACGGTTGGATATAAGCACCACTATAATATTATAATATTTTGTTATTTTATTTATTCTTTTAGTTTATTTTACTTCTTTATTTATAACTTTATATTGATTAACTAGTAATTGTTTTATTCGTTTTATTTATTATTTATTATTTAAATTATTTATTTATTTATTTTTATTTATTTATTACTTATTGTTTATTATTTATTATTTATTTATTGATTTATGGTATTTATTACTTATTGTTCTTTATTTATTATATATTGTTGTTATTTATCTATATTGTGGCGTTCTTGGCGCGCATCATCGGGTCTTTAGCAGTATGCAAGCGTTTGACAGGGGAAAATTAGATAGCACAATTACTGAAAAGATAATCATTGTTTGGCTTATTTGTTGACGACCTGGCGATGTTCATGGACTTGCTTATTACATACAATATGGACAGACGGTCTAAGGTAAAAAAACGTACGGCGCAGGGGGTTTCGGAATCCCCAGGCCCCGTCGGGAACACGAGTGGCTTACCAGGCTCGACCCGACGGTCATCATGTTACTGGAAGAACGGGGGGGGGGGGGGAACACCAGGCACCCCCTTGTGCGGTAATAGCTACTGGGGAAAAGGAAAAGGAAAAGGAGAAGGGCAAACTAAAGAAGACGATAGCGGGAGGAGAGAAGCCGAGGATGATGTCTGACGTGGAACCGAATGAGAATGTGATAATCTGGGTTATTCCGAGGAAGGATGGGGGAGAAAAGTGAGGATTTCTGCCCCTTTAAACCGAGTAAGAGGCTTCAGAGGAGCCCTGATTAGTGAAAGGACGGAAGTTGGAGTGATTGAGGAATCGGAGGGGTGCTTTGGGACTAAAGGGAGCGACCATAGTACGCCCGTAGCAGGGAAAGGGCTGGCCTACGCTAGAATGTTGACCAGGAGGGTGGTCGAGAGGAACATCAGCGCGAAATCCACGAGATCGGCTATGGCTAGCGAAGCCGAGGATAGTGCGCGAGACGATACGCAGATTAGCGATGCTGACGACGAGGATCTTCTGATCTCCAGGGCTGAGTTGAAGGGGCTCACACAAGCCATGGTAGGGATGGTTAAAATGTTCAACATGGTGTTGAAGAGCCTGTTGTAAGTTGGACAAAGAGAAGGATGAAGGGATAAGGGCGATAGGCAACATGATGGAAGGTATCCTATCTATCTTGGAGCAGTGTGGGGAACACAAGGAGAGAAGAAGAAGGAGAAGGAGAGAGCCTGCCGAGGTTGTGAAAAGGGCAGACAGGGCAGAGTTGCAGAGGGAAGTGACGATAGCCAAGGGCGGATACTCAAAAAGAAAGGTATTATCGCCGGCTGAAGGTATCAGAGCTGAGGAGTATAAGAGACCCCGAAGAGGAGAGGGCACATACGCTGAGGCGTGTGGGACGGAGAATGGAGTGATAAAGGGTGACTACAGCGAGGACTCCGAAGGTTGGGTGAGGGTAGAAAAAGGAGGAGGGAGAGGAGAGCTCGCTTAGAGCAAGCTACACCGATGGTGCGCCCGGCAAGCAACCGGCGAGTTGGTACTGAAGAGAGAGGCGTACCAAGAAACCGGAGGAGGAAGGAAACCATACTAATTAAGGTGGAGGATGGTTGTAAATGGCTTCAGGTGTATAAGAGGATAATGGCGGTGAGGAGTTCATTGGAGGGAGACACGGCGGTCCGTAGGACGAGAGCGGGCCATATCCTGATTGAATTCGACAGGACGGTGGTGGTCAGCGAGGCGGCGGCTAAATTGAGAGCCGCCTTGAGTGATAGTATGGAGGTGGCCGCTCTGGTGAACAGGGCGACTCTACAAACAAGAAACATCGACCCCCTCACCAGCAGGGAAGAGTTGGTGGAAGAAATCAGGCCACACTAGGGAATCGAGGAGAGTGGGAAGGTGGAAATTAAATCTATCAAGGCGGCACCATGGGACACGCAAGAGGCGGTAGTTGTCCTCCCGGTGAGTGGAGTTCCTAGTGACGAGAGAGAAAGGAGATTGAGAACTGGGCTAACGATAGCCTCCGCTAGGCAGTTAGCTAATGTTCGGCGCTGTTACAGGTGCCACATGTTGGGACACGTGGCGGCAAGGTGTACTGTTGCATGTTCTGGCAGAAAGTTGTGTAGGAGGTGCGGCAGCGCTGAGCGTAGTATGAAAGATTGCGATAGAGAACCGAGACGCGCCATGTGTCTGAAACACGGTGGTATAAATGCAAGGCATGTAACGGGTTCGTTGGCGTGCCCTATGGTGCGCTTAGGTGGTAGGAATAGACGGGTGCCCAATTAGTGTCTTACAAATATACCTGAACAGGTGCAGGCTTGCACAAGACCCGATGATGCAGTGCGTATGTGAAAGCAGGGTGGACATAGTGGTCATCTCCGAGCCCTATAGGCAGTTGCCTTATTTATTTAATGACGAGGGTGGGGATGCATCGGTATGGGTCACCTTATTTAATGGAAAACATGCGACGAGCGAGGCGCTGATAATAAATGTAGGGATTGTGGGGGTCAGGGTTGGTGATGTGCTTTGCGTCAGTGGGTATTGTTCCCCCAATACGGGCAGGAACCACGTCAACGATTATTTGAAGGAACTGGAAGGGGTCATAAAGGAAGGGAGGAAAGGAGCACCGGCGATTATGGTTGCCGGTGACTTTAATGCGAAATACAGCCGCTGACAATGCTCATAGAGAGAAGCATGGTCACGATCCATTCCATAGGGATCAGTATGGCTTCTGGAGAAACAGGGGGACTCTTGAAGCCCTGGATAGGATCGTCGCAGTTGCTGAAGAGTGTAGAAGGAAGGGCCTGGTGTGTGTTCTGGTCGCCCTTGATGTGAAGAACACCTTCAACGCTCTAAGGAGGGAGAGGATAATGGAGGAGATCCGAAGGAGACGGCTACCGGGACGGTTACAGGAGTTGTTAGCGGACTATCTGGCTGAAAGGAGAATATTGGTACACTGTCGGGACGATGTCGTAAGGAGGAACGTCTACGCAGGGGTCCCGCAGGGGTCGGTCTTAGGACCGTTACTGTGGAATCTAGTGTATGACAGGGTGCTGGAGGCGCTGGACCGGGAGAAGACGGAGGTTATCCTCTTAACAAGGAAGAGGATTCCGAAGATTTTTAATGTTGACGTGGGGGATAGGGGGGGGAGATTTCCACTAGCCGTGTTGTGAAGTACCGAGGGGTAGTGTTGGATAGTGCTAGGAGATTCTCCTCCCACCTCAAAGCAGTTTGTGATTAAGCGAAACGGTTCTTGGGCGCCATACGGAGCCTACTCTCAAACATCGGTGGGGCCAACGATTTAGTCAGGAGACTGTATTATGGGGTCTGGAAGTCTGTGGTACTAAATGGCGCACCGATATGGGCCTCCTCTCTGGGAAGAGAAACAAATAGGTCGATCATGAGAAGCGTGCAAAGGGCAGCGTTGATCTGTACGTCTACCGCCTACCGTACGGTGTCACATGGGGCTCTGTGTGTGCTTACCGGTAGCATGACAATTTACATCAAGGCATGGTTGCGGTGGAAGCAGTATGGAGTGAAGAGGCGGATCAACGAGAGCCCTGAAGAAATGACACATGTTGGGCAAGAAGAAATGAAGGATTTGGAGACGGAGGCAGAGGACAGGTGGAGATTGGAGTGGGCGTTCCACAACCCCCACAATTGAACTACGAGACTGGTAGAAGATCCGCTGATCTTCTACAAAAGAAAGAGGAAGATCAACTACCATACGATGCAGATCCTTACTGGTCACGGTATCTTTAACTGTTACCGTCATAAGATCGGCAAAGAGTCTCACACCAGCTGTTGGGATTGTGGTGCGGTGATGGATGACACCGAGTATGTGCTATTTTGGTGCCTTAGATGGGCGGAGGAGAGAACGGAGTTGGAGGTCGAGATCGGTGAAGATTTTCAATTGGAGAACCGAGTCGTTGAGAAAATGGCAGCAGAGGAGCGGTTGTGAAACAGGTTTCATGACTTTTGTACAAAGGCGATGAAATCTTGGCTTTCTAAGGAAAGGACGGTGGAGGTCAGGAGAAGACGGGAAGGAAGGAGGAGAAGAATGACCGGAGTCGAGGAGAGAGGATAAAGGATCGGGTACGTGGTGTAGAGGCCAACCTGAAGTAATGTCGAATGACTGTACCCGGTTGGTGCCTCGAGTACCGTAGCAGAGAGAAAATGAGGAGGGGTTTTTAGTGGGTATGGCGATGTCATCTGCCGAGTCCTACATAACCCGGAGACGCGGGTCTTTGGGTATGCGTAAAAGCGTTTCCCCCTCCTCGCTATTAAAAAAAATAGGACCTCACAACGAACTCCAACAGGAGGGCCGGTGCAGGAGACCAGGAAGATGGTGCTCCCACTCCCTCCGCGGTCATCTGCGGTGACCCTAACGCTGAACGAGGGGAGGAAAACATCATAAGCTAAAGTGCTAGCGACGGCTAGACAGAAAGCCGAATTCGGCATTGAACGAGTTAAAATCAAAATGGCGATGACTGAGATTATCATTCTAGAAGTTCCCGTAGACAAAGAGAGGAAGAAGGCACCCGCGCTTACAGCATGGTTGACACAGGTCCTGGATCTGACCACGGTGAAAGTTGCGGCCCCAACGGTGGAGCGGAGGGTAACTAAGATCGACATCTCGGTCGGCAAAGAAGAACTTCGGGACACCCTGGAGAGGGCCGGAGGATGCAAGGCACTGGAAGTTTGAGTAGGAAACATGAAGACTTCCAGAGGTTGGGTCAGCCTGGATAAGATGCCCGACAGTAACAGCGGGGAAATTAAGTCAAGCGGGAAGAGGGTCGAAGTCTCCCCGAAGAAACTAATAGAAGCTACAGATGCTTAGAACTGGCACACGTGAGAGTGACCCGCAGATCTACGGTAGACCGGGGGCAGCTATGGTACAGATGCGAAGGCATCGGTTACCAGGCCAAGAGCTGCTCTGCCACCGTGCCCGGGGGTCCGCTCTGTGAGTCGCTTGGTGCGCCACCCACAGAATGGGAGAGGCGGCATGCGTTCCGCCGAAAACTAAAGGGACGAGCCGGATTCGGGAGCCTGCTATGGGCTGGAGATAGGGCGACAACGCGAGAGATCTACCGCAAGAAGAGGAAAGAATCACGAGTGGGGCAGATGGCCAGGGGGAAGCCATGGATATGGACTTAGTAAAGTAAATAAATTCATGCGGCTCCACCAGACCAACTTGGAGCGATCGAAACGGGCATAAGACCTGCTCTTCCAGGCGATAAGGGAGAGCAGGGTTTTTCTGGCAATGGTAGCCGAGCCCTATTGTATACTAGACACCCCTGACTGGGTCGCAGACCTGGACGGCTTAGCCGCTATGACGTGGATGTCAGCACCGAGCACATCCGCCGCAGAGATCCTGCTCGAGCAGGGCAAGGGGTATGCCGCGATCGAGTGGGCTGGGATGGTAGTGGTGGGCATATATGTTTCCCTGAACAGTGGCCTGGTCGCGTTTGAGGAGTTCCTGGACGTGTTTCGCGATTGCGTGAGACGATACCTTTCACGTCAGGTCCTCGTCCTGAGAGACTTTAACGCTCACTCCTCGCAATGGGGAACACAAGGACAGATGCTCGGGGCCGGATGCTATCAGACTGGGCTGCGGGCCTCGGGCTCCTCTTACTTAACAGAGGCTCGACCAGCACATGCGTGGCATGGAGAAGATGTTCCGTCGTCGATATTACATGGGGTACCCCCAATGCCTTCCGGCGTGTCTCAGGCTGGAGAGTAGCCGAAGGGGTTGAGACTCTCGCAGTCCACCTGTATATATTCGAGGTCGGCCCGGAGACAATACCCGCAAGACAGACCTGTGGCATTAGGGGAATGGAACTCTCCAGCCCGCCACCAAGATGGCGCCTCAAGGATAGAGACAACGAGATGCTCCAGACAGCAGCCAGTGACGCGGCCTAGAACTGGGACGCCCGTACAGAGAAGACAAACATGTAGGAGGAGGCGGAGAACCTTCGCCGAGACGTCAAAGCGGCATGTGATGCGTCAATGACGCGCTCCGTGCCAGGGATTAGACTGGTGGACCTGGAGATCGCAAAGCTACGGATAAAGTGCATTCGGGCCCGCAGGCGGTTCTAGAGAGCCCGCTGTCGGCGGCTTTATGACGAGGAAGAAATCTACTTTTGAGTCTGTACGATAAATTGTTTTACTAATAGTGAATAGAGAAGAGGTCTTCTAACACTCCATACATCTACCCATGTTGATGGGTTATTATTAATTATTATTAGCCATAAGTATATAGGAGGGAAGTATTTGCGCACTTTTACTCACTGGCGTTTACTGGAGAACCAAGCCCTTGCTTGTGCAATGTTAGGAGGTTACGAGTGTTAGGTTCTGACCTATCAAACCTGAACAGGCACCTTGGCCGACATCACATGGATGCTCGCATCCAGTGGAGATGTCAATATTGTGAAAGGAGTTTCCCGAAGCTGCATGGGGCAAAATGCCACATTCCAAAGTGTAGTGGCACTAGTCAAAGGAAAGAAGGAGCGTACAAATGCAAATTTTGCCCCATGAGCTTCTGTACTCAGAGAGGATTATCCACCCACGAATGGCATGCGCACTGCCATGAGAAATGAAAAAAGAAGGAGAACGGGCTCTTGTGAGAGCTCGATGAAATTTATAACAGTGAAAAATTGCCAAATGTTGAAATTAGCAAAGTCCTCACTAACAGGACAGTTGAACAAATAAAACACAAGAGAAAGATATTAAAAATAGCTAGTGAGAATACAAGTCCTCAAGAGTTTGCCGAGGAGACAGAGGGAGGGTGCGATCCCGTTAATTCAGGCAATGCGCGGACATGCGTTTAGCCTGTAACTAGCGGGGAAACATATAATGAGGAGCCTACCCATCAGTGGAGACTCCAACTAGAGTACGAAATAGAGAGAGTAACCGAGGTGCCCCCGTCGTTGAAGGAGGTTAACGCTCGGTTAACAGATATTTGGGCAAAATACAAGGAAAATAAAGAAGTCCTAACAAATAATTAAAATGAATTTATTTACACATCTCTATATGGAGCGCTAGAGAATGTTAAAATTAAAAATGACAAAAACAAAAGTAATTCAAAATCCCAAAATAGAAGATATTATAATAATAAGAATAATAATAGAAATAAAGGGAAGGAATACTTCTACGCACGTTGCCAGGAGTTGTTTAAGGAATGTCTAAGAAAGTTGTCCGACGTTGTCGTTAACAACGATCGTGCATACCTGGAACCAACCAGGCAGCCACCGGAAGAGAGTGAAGTGAGGACGCTCTATGAAGATTTATGACGTCGGGCAGAACCAACCAATCCCCCAATCCCAGGAAGTAGAACCTCTGAGCTGGTAATAAACGAATTGTTTCCGCCGATAATCGCCGAGGATGTGAGCGAGAAACTTAATAAAATTAGGAAAAAGGCTGCGGAAGTAGCGGATGGATTTCAAAAAGAACATTTAATGATATCTGGCCTGCCCGCAATACTAGCTAAAATTTGTAATATATTAATGTATAGTTCCCATTTTCCGACAGTATGAAAGGAAAATAGGCCTACACCAATTTCAAAGCAAAGAAACCAAGCAACCAGGTGGAGAATTGGAGGCCTATAACAATAGGCCCCATTCTCGGCCGAATTTTCTTCTCCATCCGCGGCGGAAGGATGAGAAAAGGTATTGTGTAAAATTTAAGGCAAAAAGGTTTTACATCTGAAAATGGATGTAAAATAAACATCGATCTATTGAACGCTGCCTTAAATTATAGTAAAAAAAAATAACGGGGGGATATTCACAATTGTGGATATCTCCAAGGCATTTGACACAATATCCCATTCGGAGTTAAGCAGGGTGACCCTCTATCGCCACTGCTATTCAACTTATGCCTAGAACCGCTGCTGGAAATGATTGAGGAGCAAACCCGTGGCATCATTGTCAGTTGTGAAAGAAAAATATCAATCCTGGCTTTCGCTGACGACATTGTTCAACTTGGTGAAGATGAGAGGGAGGCACAACAAGAATTAATATGCTCCATTAATATCTGAAGAGCCTGGGGATGAACATATCTGGTGAGAAGAGCCAAACGTTCCAGGTGGTCGCAAAAAGGACACATGATTCATAAAAGAACCGCGAATTAGGCTCGAAAATGTCAACATACCAACGGTTGACCCAGATGAGGCCTTCAGGTATTTAGGCGCCAAAATGGGGCCTTGGAACGGTATCCATTGTGGCATCATAGTGCTAGAAATTCTGAGCATGGTCAGAAGAGTTAGAAAATTCTCTCTGAAGCCATGCTAGAAAATTGAGTTAATTACGAAGTACATCTTCCCTCGATATATTTACCATTTCCTTATAAATCTACCAAGTGACAGTGTCTTAAAATTATTGGACAGCGAAGTCAGGCAGGATATAAAGGTCATATTACATCTTGTGCATTGGACAGCCACTGGTTTCTTTTATGCTCCAAAAGCAAAAGGGGGATTAGGGCTACCGAGACTTGAACATATTATCAAACTTGGTACCGTAAAAAGCGCATTAAACAATAAGAATTCAGTCGATCCAGCGGTATCTAACTTGATCAATGGAGAAAACGACAGCAAGCTAAAGAAAATCGCAAACTCTTTAAGGATCAATTGGCCGGCCACTTCCGAAGAGGTAGAAAAAGCTAGAAAGCGACTAAAGAGCGGACATATTAAACAATGGCAAGAGTTGAGAAGTCAGGGACATGGAGTAAATGACTTCTCAAAGAGTAAAACTGGCAACGTGTGGCTCGAGGAGTATAATCTGTTCAAGCCCTCGAGATTCATCGATGGCGTAAGACTTAGGACAAACATCTTTGGGACACGGACTGTATTGGCACGGACTGACAAAAGAATTGATGTAATCTCAAGTGAGCGTCTCGACTTGGGCGCCTATGAAATCTTCCTCCACGAAAAAAAGCATAACAGTTCAATGCTAATATAAACTATAAGTATTAATTAATTGATTATTATTATTATTATCAATATTAATACAGATTATTACTACAGTTTAATAGCATAATTGTGAATGTCTCTAAAAATATAATATCCATATTACGTTGTTTTGACATTAAAATTTAGTATTTATCTTACATTGTATTTTGCGTGTTAAAGATATGTATAAAACAATTGATTTTTATAACAGTTTGCATAATGTACATATAATATTAAATACATTAATTAAACACAGATATATCAATTTTCTCTAAGTAAATTGCATATTTATCAAATTTATCCTGCATGCACTTTATATATGTCGGAAATGAAAGGACACCGGAACCTTCCTTTGGAATTCTTCGGAAAACCCCCAATATTTTGCCTCTATAACTTAACTGAATTATAATTGTTTGAGATTTGTGATAAGGAGCTTGGGCTCGAGGCGACAATCAGTTACCGAACGTAGCCGCGGTCACGGGATGAACACTTTGTCTAACAAAGATATGGAGTAATTCTATAGCTCTCCTTGAAAGAAATATTTGTGGCGGCACGCGACAGTATACATTCCAACGGTTTCTGTTCCGTGGCTCGTTACACGCAGATCCTATTCTTGGAGTAAGATGATTATCAGATGTCGATGCGTCTCCGCAGTGGGTGTTCAGCTAGCCCAAGTGCCGTTATAAACACTAAGATCTAGTTACCTAAAGTCCTTCAAACAGACAAACAGTCTTTGTCCCAACTACGGGAAGATAGGGGATATCTATTTTTTCAACGAACGACGTCTCCCACTAGCAACTTTCCCTCGAGGGCGGCTAACATCTTTTTCTAACCACCGATATGGAGATTGACCAATTAGCAGCAATGTCAATTTCCCTTACTCGGAAAGTCATTCTCTCTTGTGATCTCATCGACGAAAAGAGTAACGCCTTACGATCAGTGAATTTTACGCGTTTTATTAACAAAGAGTCCGACTTAGATTTTGTGAGCACGTATATCTATCATCCCGTTGACCGCGGATTCGTTATCGAACCTAAGGCCATTGTCACTAGTGTCGCGAGCACCTAATCACCGTGGTTGATTGTCAAATCCGTGGTATCCATACTTGTGTTAATAAACCGTACCTTTGTTATACAATAACGATGGCTAATTCCAATGAAGATTCATCAAACACCCTCAACCTTATCCACAATGACACCCCGACATATATATGTATGTCGGGTTTACGTTAGAATTAGTGTTAGGGGCGTGAAGCGAATCTTCGTTTGGATTACACGTCGTCGTTATGCAATAGAGAAGACATTGGCTAGTGCAAATACGATTACCATAGAACCGGACAAGTAACCGTGGTAATTAGATATTCGAGGAACTAATGACAATGATCCTAGGTTCAATAACGAATCCGCGGACAACGGGACGGTAGCCGTACGCACTCGCAAAGATCTAAGTCGGATTCTGTGTTAATAGTCGCTGGCGTTAATCTCTTTTTTTGTCGATGAGACCGCAAGAGAGAATGACTTTCCGTCCCGGTGATACCCCAGAGGAAAACTATGACGGGGTGTGTCTAAGGACACGAGATCAGCGGATTCGTCAGGGACATCCTACGTTCGGAAAGTAAGGGAAATTGACGTTGCTGCTAATTGGCCAATCTCCATATCGGTAGTTAGAAAAGGATGCTAGCCGCCCTTGAGGGAGGGTTGCTAGTGGGAGACGTCGTTCGTGGAAAAATAGGTCTCTTCTGTCTTCCTGTAACTGGGACAAAGACTGTGTATCTGTTGAGGGATTTTAGGTAACTAGATATTAGTGTTTATAACGGTCCTCGGGCTAGCCGATCACGTACTGCGGAGACGCGTCGGCATCTGGTAAACATCCTGCCCGGAGAATAGGATCTGCGTGTGTCGAGCTACGGGACAGAAACCGTTGGAATGTTTACTGTCACGTGTCGCTACAAATCTTTCTTTTAAGGAGAGCTATAGGGTTACTCAATGCCTTTGTTAGATGGAGAGTTCGTCCCGTTGACCGTTGCTACGTTCGGCGACTAATTGTCGCCTTGAGCCCAAGCTCATTGTCACAAGTCTTAAACAAATACAATTGGGTAGAATGACGGCAAACCGTTTAATTACAACTGTAGGTTTTAATTGCAATGTTTTTATGGATTTTCCCGAGGTTTCAGAGGGAAGGCACCGGTGTCCTCTTATCTCCGACATGTATATCTTGCAAAGCACCGTGCATATTTACTGTATATTGTAATGCATAAACTTCTGCCGCCTAACAAGGAGAGGTCACAGTTGTTTGGACATCGGTTCTTACAAAAATTTTGCTTATAAATCTAGGACAAAAATAAACCGATCCATATTCTGATGTTTTAGTCAATACCCATTATTTGGGAAGGTATTAAATATAATTAGTCCATATTGTGGAAACAATAAGTTCTATGGAGAACTTGTGGACTTGATTTATTAGACGGTATTGTTCGTGTCGTAACCGTCGAATATATTTAAAATGATAAATTAGAGTACAGATAATGTTCGCTGAGATGCTCGTACAGAGTATAAATCGCAAAGTAAAATTGCTAATTAATACTCAGTAAATACTCGTTAGATAATCATCGATAACTCGGTAGGTAGCTCATCAATACAGAAAGATACTAGATACTCGTAATCACTCGAGAATACTCGTAAAATACTGAACTCCTTTCTGAAATTCGAATTCGTCTTCGTTCGATGATTGCACCTAGCGGCGGCATTGTTTTGCCCGGAGTTTATTTGTCGTTACGTTTCGTGCATCAAGGCAATGTCCCGAGGCAAAACAACAACATGAGTTGCTCTCGATTCGCATCGTCCTCTAACTTATGTGACGCTACAGTTCTTATTAATTCTCGATTCATGGGGTGGGCAAACAGATGCTGCTTACTTTAATAGTACTCTTACAAATGACGATGAAAATTTTATATAAATATCAGAAATTATTCCGTCACATTGTGGTTCCTATTACTATCTCTGACATTTACTTTTTCCACCAAGTACACTTTCTGTGAACAGATTATAAAATTCGCAATCTATACATATCAAGAAAATTCCCGGAAGATTAGTTAATTAAACAAATGTTACCGTTAATTTTTTATTATTTTATTAAATACTATGAATATTCATACATTTAATTGTTAATTTTCCTATTAATCCAAGATAGGATGCAGCAGTTTACTATAGTATTAGTATGTAGCGACACATGAGTCATAGGACAATTTGAACCGGGAGCGACTCATATTGTTGTACCTGGAAGTATTAACGCTGTTTTGCATTTGCGAAGTTCTAGAATAAACGAACTCCAGACAAAAACAGTATCGTCGTTATGAGTAATCGTCAACCGGAATCAAATATGACCTTCTATAAGCCCGCCGGACAATATAAACAGACGGGCATTCTCTCTAGGATAGTCTAGAAAACGAACCAGTATAGTGAAGAATATAGCTAATTATCACCACGAGTCATACGAACGACAGTTACAACCGACCTACACTATCTCTGTACTTGTACTTGAAGTAATTTCAATATAATTGACTGTTACATTTCCACTCGTCTCTTTAATAACTAACACGTTTATTATCACCTCAAGTATAAGAAAAAGTAAATATAGTTTTGTTAATATTTCGAATTTTTTTTATTTCTATTGTATGCTCTTATCATTATTGTATGAAAATCATAAGTATCATAATGGAAATTTTCAAGTTAACCACGACCGAGGAAAGCATCGCAGTGAGATCAAACGTTCAAGTCCTTCTCACAGCTTCTTTTTCGATTACCGTGGTATTGTGTTTCATAAATTTTTATCACAATATGTTACGATCCATAGAGAATATTATTTGAGCGTTTCACGCCAATTGTACGAAGCAATTCGAAGGATTTGTAAAACGATCACTCGTAGAAATTGTACTACTATAACACATCAGCTCATGTGTCACTACTGACTCGGGAGTTTCTCGCCAAAATAACATTTACAGTCACCATATTGACCTGATCGATTCCTTGCGATTATTTGTTATTCTCCAAAATGACAAAATAGAGCAAAAGTCGTTATGCGAGTTATGCACTATAGAAGAAAGTGCTTTTAGAAATGTGTTCATGACTGAAAGACACGCTGGCAAAAATATACTGTATTCTGTTGAGGTTGACTGATAGAAGAACGAGTGGATGAATTTGCAATAGAAAAATATATTGAAATAAATAAAGGTATAAGTATAATATATAAGTTTATGCTGATTCAGATCCTTACTCTCTTAATGTTACAATACAATAGAATCGATAGGGAGCACGTTCATTTATAGCAAAAGGACATTACCAAGAAAATTAACCTTATAGTTTTAGCGAAAGGCTACAAGGAACATAAATAGAAATCTATTTATTAGTTCCTTTGTTCCTAAACCTTATAACCCAAAACAAATGTATATTCAAGGGTACAACAATATGGACCTCTCCTTATTTAGAATAATTTTTGTTGAAGTTGTCACCACTTCTAAGAAAACTCTACATCTGATCTTTTTAGTTTTCTCATGCACTGAAGCCATCGACAGCGTATAGACAAAAGACTTGGACGAAGGTAGACCATAAACAGCTGACAGGCGATGATGGCTTCGGGGTTTTCAGTTATAGGGTAACATTGCTAGCGTGCGGATGTGGACCAGCTCAAACTATATTCCCACTTGTACTTACACACTTCTGTATTAAAATATATTTTCTACCTTATAATTTATCCACGCGTTTCTCTGTTTATACATCTAGTAACCTCAACAATTTTGTTTCATTAAATTCTATTTTCTGCGTAATGGAGGTCTCTAGGTCACGAATATACATAAATAAAGATGTAGAGTTTTTTTGAAGTAGTTACTTCAACATATTCAAAGGGAATAACTTAAATATAGATAAACAAATAAATATTTTCTCAAATGAGGAAACAATTCAACGATATTTTTGATCGTATGAGGGGGGGGCGGGAGAAAAAGAGGAAAGTAAAAAATGATATGCAGGTTGGTAAAGGTTCAGAAGAAAAGTCTGAGATAAAATGTAATGATTAAGAAAAATGTGGGACATGAAACATGTTATATAAAATATACTTTATATATTCTAATTTGGCTCATATATATGATATAAAAAATGTATATTACAAACCATTTAGTGTAGAATATAAGTACTAATGTTTAATCTAAGTTTCTGTAATTTTGATAGTTTTGTTTTTTTTTTTACTTTTATATTTTTATATTTTCTATAGTTTTGTACTTTTGTATTTTTAAACGTTTTCTATAATTCTATATTCAAGTAATAGTATAAAAAGAAGAATACAAAGAGTATGGAATGGCAACGCATGTAACGGTACGTGAATGTTACGCATGCGCAAATAATCAGGAGAGGATGTATAGGAATCGAGGGTTCGTTGGACAAAGAAAACGTTTTTTAGGAATACGTTATGTTTATGTAAACTATATACCAAATAATTAAAGAAAAATAAATAACATCAGACAACTAATTAGTTATCCGAAGAGGAAAAGGAAAACATTTGCTAAATGAAATGGCGGGATCAACCTCCGAAAGCAAGATTGCGATGGTTGGCGTTAAAAGTTGGGTTGCACACAAACAATTTCAAATTGGAGTTCAACCGCTAACCGCGACAAGGCCACGGTGATCTTTACTCTTTTCCATACGCAGGCGGCACGTTATAAATAGAGATCTCACTCCGTTGGTCCGATGTTTTTAATTATATTTTTAATACAGGGCTTATCGGATCAAGCAGGATCATGGTTATTTGTAAACATTCATTGGCAAAGGCACGCATTACATCATTTAAATCCGCCATAATAAAAAGAAAACATATGATTACATGCATCTTGTAATAAAGATAATAAAAAGAGACTCACCATACCAACATAAGAGAAGATTTATAATGATTTACTATACAGGAGAATAGGTTTAGTTGAATAACACGAAATCCGTACATAGGTTTCTGGAGATCCAAAGACTTTGAGCACCCTAAGAAATTAAGGGAAGTTAGATAAATGGAAAAATTAAAATTGAAACATGATTATTTAATAAGAGTACCGTATTGAATTATATATTTAATACATGCAATTAAGTTAAAATGTTACAATATTTTGTCATTATTTGTTCGAATTTCATCAAATGCTTTTAAATAAGAAAATTTTGATAAAAACAAATAACTTACAGCATTAAAATAAAAAATTGTATTATCTTTATACCGTAATTTATTGATAAATTATAAATGTATTTATAGCTATAACATTCAGAATATTTTCAGGATATATCTTGTTTCACTTGCTAAAATTTTTTGGCGGAATGTTACCTAACATACATGATTAAAGCACACTCTTCTGTTAATCATTGATCAATTAAATTGGTTTTGTTCTTAAAATCTTAACGAATTCCATAATCAATGTTTCAGAATATATAGAAAAAAATAATTTTAAAGCGATCTGATCTGCATAAAAAGAGAACATTCTCAAGTTTAACAATGCAATGTTGTAATATTTTTACATTTATAAAAGAAATGTTGACATCTTTAAACAAAATAATCCATCAGCGCTTCACATAGTTTGGATTATTAAAATATAATTTCACTTGATACAATTTTTGGCGGATCAAAAATTTTTACCATTAATGAAGATGTAGATTATTGTACATTTGATAATAATAATAATTGTACAAATAAGTTATGACAAAAAGTAGAAGAGCAAATAAAGGTTTAATACTTCAATGCTTTCTTATCATCTATTAATGTTAATACAAATAAAGATAGGTTTTAACATATATTAACACATTGAAAAATTGTTTGTATATATAAGTAACTACGTGCTTCAAAACCTGTGTACCAATATTAGTGGTTTCCTGTCTGTTATTTCATATCTAATACAATTGTATATCTATACTCACAATTTAATTTACGAAATGTAACAGTGATATATGAGCAATATGGATATCATTAACTACTGCTGGAATACATTTGAAACAATCTTGGCAGTTCAATCTTCTGATTCCATAAGAATCTATACATACGTCTATACACGGGTGCTACCTTTATTTATTCTGCAACATAAACAAATTTATATTGTAATTTTACTATGGAATTTTACAAGACTATGATATAAAGAGAGCATATAATCATATATATACAGGGTGGTTGGTAACTGGTGGTGGTTGGTTAAGCACTGTTTGAACGTATTTCCTGCTAATATAATATTTACACTGGGATGTCTTTTTATTTTTTTATAGACAAGAAATTTTGTTCTTGTTATATAATATGACGAAGTGTGGTAAAAAGGTACTACGATAATATGGCAAATTTGTAAGTTTTAATTAAAAAAATAGGAATAAGAAAATATTTTACAATTAAAAATGAACCTTTGAAACCTATTATCTTGTGTCAATAAGGATAGAAATTAAATAAATTTCGTATATCGCATCGCAAACTGAACTATGAAAATTGCAAAGTTATCGTTATTGTTATCGATCCTCACGTAGGCCCATACCAATAATCACAAATAGGTATTTTATTACTTAATTTTCTTCGGTTTTGTACATATTCCTTAGTAGTCGTGTATTAGTATTAGATAAAGAAGTACGAACCTACCTACACAGTTAATAAAGATACAATTGAATTAAGAACATAAATTCTGTATTTTTGAATACATATTACACGTTTATTTCTCTTATCTACGATCTTGATCTACGTCTAGACCGTCTGGATCTACGATCTTATCTATTTATCTATTATACATATGGTTCGATATATTTGGTATACAACAATAATATAGGTGTTTCGATCATTCGCGGAGAGACGCGATCGCGAGATATCACGTCAACGAGAGTTGTAAGTTCTCGTTACGATTGAACAATCGACGCCACGAACTGATCGATTCCCTTATTTCGATTATGATAATAAGGGTAGTTCAATGAAATCTCACAGAATCAACACAACTAAATTAATGTTTATTGCACAACTTATTAACTATAAAATATAAATGGAACAACAAAGGAAATGTTACTATGGAATGCGCGATACAAAAGATGTGTAGACTGTTTGGCTTCTCGAAACGTTCTGATTCTTTCTGGAAGGCGACCCCCACTACCTTCGGATCACGCCACCTTCTTTTACGCCAGATCAAATAACGGCCACGAATCGACGTTTCTGGAGGTCGCTCTGCTTAATGAACCATGCGCTTGCCGCTACAATGTTTGTTTTGCCGGGCAGCCGCGACGATCCGTCCGCGACATTATAGTGCCGCGACCGACAGTGAAGAATATGATCTATGGCAAGCCGCATGGCGTAACAATAGGTTAAATTACATAAAACATATCTGTTTCATATTAGAATAACTTAAGCAAAATCTTTGGTTCTATAAGCATATATAAAATATTTACCTTAAATAAATCAATGGTTGGTCAAGTGTTACATCTTTTATATTAGTACATTCTCTTCTATCAAAATTTAACAGATTAACTTTATAATTCTTTGTTTAGCATTCATTATTAACTGATATATATATCCATATTGTAGGCATCCTTCAACCTGACGCACATGTGACCATGTGCGAATCCACAAAACGACTGTGTGATGCCTCGTGTCGGTCAACCACTATTACTTAGAATTGCTTACAGTACTGCTCGTTGATTGGCTACAATTCAGCAGTACAACATGGTACCTGCGCACATCCTTGCGCGAATATTTAAGAATATAAACGTATAATATTTGCACTTTAAGATTGATTAAATAGATATGTAAGTACAATTTTAACAAGCCGTCTTAACAAGATCTTTATGCACACATCATACATTAAACATGATACATGCAAAGTATGTATAACATTTAAGATACATGTATCTATGAATGTATAGTGAAAAACAGAAGTGTTCGTGTAGTTGCAATGTAGAAATAACAGAAGCAAAATTCCCTACATTATTTAAATACATGTCGGAGATAAGAGGACATCGGTGCCTTCCCTCTGAAACCTCGGGAAAATCCATAAAAACATTGTAATTAAAATCTACAGTTGTAATTAAACGATTTGCCGTCATCCCACCCAATTGTATTTGTTTGAGACTTGTGACAATGAGCTTGGGCTCAAGGCGACAATTAGTCGCCGAACGTAGCCGCGGTCAACGGGACGAACCCTCCGTCTAACAAAGGCATTGAGTAACCCTATAGCTCTTCTTAAAAGAAAGATTTGTAGCGGCACGTGGCAGTAAACATTCCAACGGTTTCTGTCCCGTAGCTCGCCACACGCAGATCCTATTCTCCGGGCAGGATGTTTATCAGATGCCGACGCGTCTCCGCAGTACGTGATCGGCTAGCCCGAGGACCGTTATAAACACTAATATCTAGTTACCTAAAATCCTTCAACAGATAAACAGTCTTTGTCCCAGTTACAGGAAGACAGGAGAGACCCATTTTTCCACGAACGACGTCTGTAACGTTGCGAGTGTGTGATCATTGTGAGTTTGTGTCAACTCTGTAACATTTTTGTGTGTGTCAATAAAAATAACTTCAGAGTAAAAAAATGGATAGCTTCAGTGAGGAATCCTTAACTGTCCCAAGCCCCCGCCACGAGGACGTCTCGGGCCCACATTGGGACTTTGACTCGACATATATGTAATTGTACAGCATAAGAACATTTATATAAATAATGTAATTGTACAATAAATGTACGCAGACATTGACATTATTTATTGTTAGGGAAAAATCGACATAAATTTCCTCTATATTGTCTATTGTAATGATCAAGTTTATTTCGTTGATTGGTGGTTCATCGGCTTATTCTGTTTTTGCCGAGCACACGCGTTTTTGTGGCTTGACGGTGAACTCGACCTAGGCAGTTTTTGCATAAAAGAATGTATGTGTGTGTTTGCAGAGAATGCCTACATGAAGACAAGAGGGCTTAGTCAGCGAGTTCAAGCGGACGTCTCTCTTTACCTGGCAGTTAAATAATATTTCAATCTCCCGTAATCTTTCAATCTCCCGTAATCTTTCAATCTCCCGTAATCTTTTAATCTCCCGTAATCTTTCAATCTCCCCCTATCATACCTACATATACTATGAACAAAATACTGTATCCGGTAGCAACCTACGCATAGGTTGCACGGACGCACAACTATAGGCAGAATTCATTCAAGCGATACCGGCAGTTTTTCGCGAATATCTCGGAAATTAAGCAAGTTCAGTCCTTGTATGGATAGGAAAAGATTTTTCAAAATATAGATTTGCACGACATACGCAAAAAACATCAAAATCGAAGTTTAGTCAGTCTTACTACAGTTTCAGTAAATAGTGAATATAGACTAATATCTACGTAACATAGTGTAATTAATATCGCAATCTCGTTATACAAACTTGAACGAACGTATAAAGTGTCAATTTTGAACGATCCTTTAGTTTTACGATTTATTTCTTTTTTGCTAGCCGAACCGTGGACGTCAACCGACATACCGGTGGAAGTGTCACACGCTCAAGAAAGGCCACCCGCTCAGAAACAGTAATAAAGTAGACGAAACATCCTGCATGCCATAGCTATCGAAATAATAACAAAACAGCCCCTCCAAAGGGACTAAAACCTCCATATAAAAACCCTCCTAAATTAGCGCTCAACACATTATTCTGTTGTAACACTTTGAACCGACACTCTGTTGGATTTATACAATAAAATTTCCATCAACTTATACGAAGTTCAATTTCAATCAGAAGCAATGTCTACTGTCCTCGCTCTCCTAACCAACATTATCATCAACAAATCCGATGGTTAGACACACCTATCACTAGCTTTCCTCCGACAGAGCATCGTCACAGAACTTTACTTATTTTTCATCGTTAGAATAGTCAACATACCTTTTTCGGGTTTCTACCCTTAAATCAATCGCTTACTTAACTTGTACGTACGCACCAGCGTAACTACCTCTTTACGAAGTTGTTGAAATAAACATTAATTTATACCTGTTAATTTAGTGTAAACTCAATTGAACCACCCCTATTATCGTAACAGAAATCAGGGGATCGATCAGTTTGTAACGTCGCCCAGAAGCCAGGAATCCGCCGAACTCAGGATATGCATATGTTGAGGTTATTCGGTGTGTAAACAGAGAAAACACGTGGATAAATTGTAAGGTAGAAAATATATTTAAATAGAAGTGTGATAAGTAAAAGTACAATTTGAGCTGGTCCAGATCCGCACGCTAGCTGTGTTACCTAATAACTGAAAAACCCCGAAGCCAACGTCGCCTATCTACTGTTTATGGCCTGACTTCGTCGCAGTCTTTTGTCTACACGCTGTCGATGGCTTCAGTGCTTGAGAAAACTAAAAAAGACCAGATGTAGAGTTTTCTTAGAAGTGGTAACCACTTCAACACCCTCCCTAAAACTCTACATCCCTACAAACAATTATCTCAAATTTACAAATTATCTCTTAATATTTTCTAACTCTTGCGGTAAATATCTGAAAATTAATTTGTCAATGCCTTCTCAAGTACATTTGCCAGCCGCCTTTCTCTTTTCCATACAAATTAATTTATTACACAAAAAAAAAACTAGAAGACTAAACAGATCATGTAGAGTTTTTCCTCTTTTTTTTTGAGAAGTAATAATCACTTCGACACCCTCCCTAAAAACTCTACATGTTTACAAACAATTACCTCTTAATATCTTTTTTACTTTTCAAACCTAACTTTTTCCTTAAATATTCAAATCTCGGTTTTGGCAACGCCTTTGTACATATATCTGCCAATTGCTCTTCGCTTGTTACATACGTTATATCAATTTCGCCTCTATTGTATAAATCTCGCAAGAAATGATATCTTACGTCAATATGCTTACTTCTTTGATGGAATTCTGGATTCTTAATTAATTTCACGGCACTAGTATTGTCTACACATAGCATATACTTAAGGATCTCTAATTTACATTCAAGAAATATTTTCTTTAGCCACATAATTTCTTTCGCTCCTGAGGCTGCACTGACATATTCAGCTTCGGTCGTAGATAGAGCTATACATTGTTGTCGCTTACATTGCCATGTGATGGCCGCATTCGCATACTTACATACAACGCCTGATGTCGACTTTCTTGTTTCTTTGTCGCCTGCATAGTCAGCGTCGCTAAAGGTTTCGAGACTGCCTGCTTTTGTATATAAGAGTCCCATGTCTGCGGTCCCTTTTATGTAGCGCAAAATTCGTTTGACTAATTTCCATTGATACGGGTTTGGATTCTCTAAGTGTCTCGCCGCTATATTTATTGCAAAACTAATATCTGGCCTACTTCCGGTTTGTAAAAAGATTAAGTTCCCTACGGCTTCTCTGTATGGTGCGTTACAATCATTATCGCCTATGTTACTTTCGTTCCAATTAGTCTCGATAGGTGTAGAAACACTTTGCCTCATTCATATTAAATTTTTCCAATATGTTTTCGATATACCTACTCTGATGAATGAATATTGAACCATCTTCTAATCTATTAATTTCAAGTCCAAGAAAACTCTTTACTTCTTTCGAACTCGTAATTTTGAATTCTTTATTTAAATCATCGAAGAATTTATCAATTAAAGATTCGTCTGAAGCTGCTACCAGTCCATCGTCTACGTATATGGTCATCAACATTAATTTGTCGTCTTCTGTATAAATATAAAAACAAGGATCTGCGTTACTCTGATAAAATTTTAAGTTCGAGATAAATTTTGTGAAACGTTCCGTCCAACATCTTGGAGACTGCTTTAAGCCATATAGGCTTTTTAGCAATTTACAAACCCGATTTGTACCATCATCATCATCTTTAGGTTGTTTCATATAAATATCTTCTTTCAGACTTCCATATAAGAATGCGGTTTTAATGTCGAACTGTCCGAGGTGTAAATTATTTTTGGCTGCAATACTGAGCATTAATCTAATTGTGTCAAATCGAGCAACGGGACTATATGTTTCCTTATAATCTATGTCTTCTTTCTGTGAACACCCTTTTATTACAAGTCGCGCTTTATATCGTTCCGAGTTGTCCGGATTTAGCTTTATCGTTAAAACCCACCTATTGCTAAGTACCTTCTGATCTTTAGGTTTTTCTACAAGTATCCACGTCTTATTTTCATGGTGCAATTTCATTTCATCATTCATAGCTGTTTCCCATAACTCTTTCTTTTCGGATCTCATCGCTTCGTTAAAATCCACCGGTAATTTTTCCGCTACGTACGTTACTGGGTTATCATAAAAATCGGTTCGTTTGATCTTATCTCTATCTCTCAATTGTCTCACATTGTCGCTAGTTCCATGAGGTTGTTTTTCATGTTCACTCTCTGCACTTTCATACGTACATGCTCTATCGCTCTGCGCACTCACATCTTCGCGCTCGACAATTTTCGGTAAACTTAATTTTACGAATTCCGCATTTTCTAGTTCAGGCTTAAATATTACGTCACGGCTTAATATTACATTTTTTACTGTTGGCACGTACACTCGATACCCTCGTCTGTCATCTAAATAGCCTACCAAATATCCTTTGTTAGCCTCTTTGTCAAGTTTTGTCCTTTTCTCCGCAGGTATGTGAGCAAAGCACTCAGTACGGAAAACCCTAAACTTTTCTAGATTCGGCGGTTTCCCGTACGCGCAATGTTCACAGAAAAAGTTATTATCCTCTACAACTTTCATATTTGAATTCTTTAAGAATTCTTTAACATGTCTGATGTTCTGATGACATAGCCGTTCGTGCCATAACTGCAATGTGTCCGCGTTTGACTCCGCTCTATTGCTAAAATTACAAACTGACGGTATGATAACTCGCATATCTACTTTATACAAATTTCCGATAACCGAACCTCTTGCTATTATTTTCTGATTTTGTAAAAATATGCAATTGGTCCCTTCCTTTGAAATACAAAAATCTATGCCCCTTCTTGCGACAGATCTAATCGAAAACAGATTTCTTTTCATACCTGGTACGTATAGAACATCGTTCATTGTACATGTTACCCATTTGCCGTCCACAAAAGTCTCTACTCTGATTTTTCCTTTGCCGCACGCATCCATGAACCATCGCCGATCTCTACCTTCACCGTGTTATCGAATTCTTCGAAAACGCTGAACCATTCCCGTCGTCCTGTCATGTGATCCGTAGCTCCTGAGTCGATTATCCAAACATCAGGGTTTGCCGTTTGTATCGCTGAGGTACTTCCTAATAGACCAATTCTGCTGTGATCCCGATTTTGGTTTCTAGGTTCCTGGTTGTCTCTACTGTTGCTTCTTTTGTTATTTTTAAAACATTTTTTGCTGGTGTGGCC
Source organism: Bombus vosnesenskii (assembly GCF_011952255.1). Classification (NCBI taxonomy): domain Eukaryota; kingdom Metazoa; phylum Arthropoda; class Insecta; order Hymenoptera; family Apidae; genus Bombus; species Bombus vosnesenskii. Next base: position 29,042 of record NW_022883644.1, read on the forward strand.
TTTCCTTTTGCATATAAAGCATCTAAAGCAATCCTTCTTTAGATGGCCAACTTTTCCACAGTTAAAGCAACTTGGTCCTTGTTTCTCGTATTCACGTTTACTTGACTGCTTCTGCTGTTCCCTTTTATAATTATTACCTTTTGTTACCAGTGCCACCGATGTTTCCTGGTCGTCTTTCTTCCATCTAATTTCTTCCGTCATCAGCCTGGTACTAAGCCTGTCTAAGGTCTTCTTTTCTTCTTCCACGGAATCCCACGCACTGCGAACATGATCGAATTTGTTTGGCAACACTGATAAAATGCGTGCTATCAGTATTTTCTCGCCAATTTCACTCCCAAGGACTTTCATCTTCGCCGCTATGAGTTCCAACTTTGACAGGTTGTAAGAGACATTTTCAGATTCTTCCCATTTAAAATCGAAGAACTGCTTCTGGACCATATTTAAATTCTCTGTCATATACTGTATTCAGCTTTTTCCACATTTCATGTGCTGTCGTGCAACATAAAAGAAGATCCAACGGTTTCTTTTCTACTGAGGTCACGATTAATTTTCTCGCTAATCGATCTGCTTTCAAAAATCTTTTACGAGCGATTTCTTTCTCCGCGCTGTTACCTGGATGACACAAATTCCCTTCACACACGTTGATCAGGACGTCATCTTCCTCCAAAAGTGTACGCATAACAAAACGCCACTGGAGCCAATTTTCTTCGCCGCGTAACATCTCGAACTTCGCACTTGCTGATTCCATTTTAGCACTATCCCTTATTTTACTAAGCACATCACTTTAACAATTTATTCACTTCATGTTGCTACCTTGCAATTTACAGCCCTGGGCCCATAACCTGTTGAGGTTATTCGGTGTGTAAACAGAGAAAACACGTGGATAAATTGTAAGGTAGAAAATATATTTAAATAGAAGTGTAATAAGTAAAATACAATTTGAGCTGGTCCAGATCCGCACGCTAGCTGTGTTACCTAATAACTGAAAAACCCCGAAGCCAACGTCGCCTATCTACTGTTTATGGCCTGACTTCGTCGCAGTCTTTTGTCTACACGCTGTCGATGGCTTCAGTGCTTGAGAAAACTAAAAAAGACCAGATGTAGAGTTTTCCTAGAAGTGGTAACCACTTCAACACTATTGAAGTGTAACTTCGCCTTTTGAATAAAGTATTGTTCATTCGCCTATCTTTTTTTATATATATCGGAGATGAAAGGAAAGCCGAAGCCTTTTCTTGGAAATTTTGGGAACATCCTCTACTCTAGCCTAGATTTTATCCTAGCTGTAATTGTTCAAGATTTGTGATAACGAGATTGGGTTCGAGGTGACAATTGGTCGCCGAACATAGCCACGGTCACGGGATGGACGTTTTGCCTAACGGAGGTCTGGAGTGTATGGGTTTTCCGAGAAATGTGGTAGTGGCGGCATGCGGCCTCGGGAGCGGGCCTAGCCACGTGTGATGTTGCCTCGGAGGTGCTGATACAATGGGACATACATTGTATTAATAATCAAACTCGAGGTAGAAACTGCCTAGCAACGGTGTTTGGAACTTTCTCGATGTTTCCAACGAGTATGTATCAAACTTCAGGCACAAACTGCCTAGCAACGGCGTTTGGAACTTTCTCGATGCTTCCAAACGAGTATAGAAAGCAAATGCAATCGTACAGCGAGAAAAATCTCCACGAGGCTGGCATTCGTGCGATTGTCTTGGAGAGTAACACATCGAGCATTTTCAACAATCGTATTTTTGCGCCTAAGATTAGTCTACGCTTAGTAAAGAGTTATTCCGTTGACCGTGGATTCGTTTAAACACAAAAACGTTATTAATAGCATTCATTAAACTTATTATTCGTAAATCATACTATTCATTAAACTTACTATTCGTTAAATAAGTTTAATGAATAGTGCTAGTCTAATGAATAAGTCTAATGAATAGTTTAATGAATGCGCTATTAATAAAGGAACTTGTTTGGATTCAGAAGATGGATACACCTATTGGCAGCCACATCCACTATTTCTATGTAAGTTCGACCAATATGACGTCTTGTACAAAGGAATCGCCACAAAAATTCAAGAAATAAAAACCAATAGCAACCCGACGCTACCGGGTTTTGCCTTTACGACTCAAGAAATTACCTTTATGCTAACCAAGGCTGGAGAACAGCCTTTGTGCGGATACACCCTGTTATCCATGTACACCCTGTATTATAGAACACCCCAAGCTCTTTCTCCTAGAAACGACTAAAGGAAATACATTTATACGCAAACGTAAAACAGCAGTCGAAAATTTGGATATATTCGCATACGTTAACTCAAAATTCATTTACGTAGAGAAACTGTCAGAAGGCAAATAACGGCACTCTATCAGGATATATTGACACTAAGATACATCTCGGAAAAGAAAATAATAGAGAATGCATTAAGTCTAGCAACTATATTACCTGGTGAATTTGCGTATGCAATAACCAAAACTCCAGGACACATGGCTTTGGTCGTAGGAGAAGCAGTACACATAGTTAAATGCATTCCAGTTCAAGTGAAAGCAGCCAACGCCCTGGCCGCGCTGAGTGCACTCGTTCTCGTTAGATCACGAAAGTTAAGCAGCGGCGTGCAGGGATAGTACTTGGATGGGTGATCGCCTGGGATTCCGTGTGGCGTTGGCGAAGTGCGCCGGGCGCGCCGCGCCCACCATGGGGTTCGGGCTTGGGCGCTCGGCCTCGGGGCCGCCAAGCAGTCCGGTAGGGAAACCGGGCTGCCTGGCACGGCGGCTCCGGCGACGAGGCGCGATGTGACAATGGCCACACACCGTCCCATCAGCGGGGGAGGCCCCGTTGCGACGTTCACAGCGGTTTCCGGGCCTCTCTCGATCGCAGCCGGGACGGTTATCAGAAGCGGCCTGGCGTCCGTGCCGATTTCCTTCACGTAAAATATATATAAAAAAAAGTTATTTTTCACGTAGTTGACTCATTGCTGATCGATCAAGATGGAATCTTGCGATCCGAATTTTTCCCAGGATGCAAGGCTCGTTTGGATTACGAGCGAAAACATATCAAGTGGGGAAATATTTATATCCTCTTCGATACAAGAGAAAAGATAATCGTGCTGAAACGAAGTTCGGTGCCATGTTCGATTAACATTACAAATCCGGAGATAAAAGAGGGATTTATTCCCAAAATCGAACCAATCAAGGGGGTCTATTTTGGTAATGTAGGTGCGAAGAACCATAAGGGATGAGGATATACAAGAATAATAAATACCACATCGAAAGATTACGAATTTATCACACCTACAATGCTAATTAAAGAATTGGAGAACCTCGGCTCGCCGCCTAGCACGACTTGCAAAGCAATTTCAAAATCAAAAGAAAATAGGTTCGACAAAATAATCGAATTATTGCGACTTGAACACTTGAACAAGGAGGAAAGAAAAATCGTCGAAGAATTAATTCGGAGGAATCAAGGTAGATTTCAAATCCCAGGTTGGAAGGAACCGAAATTCTAGAGCATCGAATAATCACAACGGACGATATACCGATCAATATTAAACAGTACCGTTATCCACCTGTACATCAAGAAGAGATAAATCGTCAAATTCAAGAATTATTGGATATTGATGTCGTAGAACCATCGATATCTCCATACAATTCTCCGCTATGGATTGTGCCAAAGAAACCAAACTCGCAAGGAAACAAACATTGCAGTCTAGTTATTGATTTTCGAAAGTATAATGATAAAATGTTCGGCGATGCTTATCCGCTCCCCAACACTACAGAGATATTGGATCAATTATGAAGTGCAAAATATTTTTCCACGTTCGATTTGGCATCAGGCTTCGGCCAGATTTGAATGACACAGGAGGATGCCCACAAGACTGCACTCTCAACAGCATACGGACACTTCCAATTCAAAAGAATGGCCCTTGGATTTCAAAATGCTCCAGCAACATTTCAACGCTTGATGAACTCAGCGTTATCAGGATTGCAAGGAGTAGAACTATTCGTCTATCTGGATGACATAGTGATTTATTCAAGATCTCCTCGCGAACACGAAATTAAATTTAACGAGTTAATGGAAATACTAAATGTAGCCAAATTGCGATTGCAACCCGATAAATGCGAGTTCCTACGACACAAAGTTATTTGGGACACATAATCAGTAAAGATGGTGTAAAACCCGCTCCACAGAAGATCGAAGCCGTATCGAAATTTCCATGACCAAGGAAAGCGAAAAATATCAAACAGTTTTTGGGACTAGCGGGATACTACAGATGATTTATACTTAATTTCTCTAAAATTGCAAAACCATTAACACAACTATTGAACAAAGACATCCCCTTTAAATGGTCGGAGAATCAAGAAAATGCATTCAACAATTTAAAAACAGCGCTAATGACAAAACCTATTCTGCAATATCCGGATTTTTCCAAACACTTTAATCTTACGACAGACGCCTCAGGCTATGCAATAAGCGGCGTAAACAGGATAATCAAGAAGACGAAACTTCAGCAGAAGATAAGCAGCACCCGCGTTTTCCCAGGTAGCATCAAAAGGGAATATTAGAAATTAAGACACAGCGTAAACAAGTGTCACGTCCCGCGTGTAACGTAGACTGAAACCACCAATAGCGCGAGTGAGCGTTCCAATTTGAAATGTAAATAAATTTTAACAATTTGTATAGAAACCAAATTCGAGCCTCACAACCCCCATGGAATAACCCGTCACATGACGACCCCTCCACGGCAGACCTAAATATATGTCGGGTTTACATTAGAATTAGGGTTAGGGGCGTGAAACGAATCTTCGTTTGGGTTACACGTTGTCGTTATGCAATAGAGAAGACATTGACTAGTGGAAATACGATTATTATAGAACCGGACAAGTAACCGTGGTAGTTAGGTACTCGAGAAACTAATGACATTGATCCTAGGTTCAATAACGAACCCGCGGTCGACGGGATGATAGATGAACGTACTCACAAAATCTAAGTCGGACGCGTAATATTCAGTCGTCGTAAAGGGTTACTCCTTTCATCGATGAGATCGCGAGCGAGAATGCCTTTCCCGTCCCGATGATGCCACAGAGGAAAACTATAATGGGGTGTGTCTAAGGACACGAGATCATCGGATTCGTCGAGAAAAGCCTTCGTTCAGAAAGTAAGGGAAATTGGCGTTGCTGCTAATTGGTCAATCTCCATATCGGTGGTTAGAAAAAGATGCTAGGCGCCCTCGAGGGAAAGTTGCTAGTGGGTGACGCCGCTCGTTGAAAAATAGGTCTCCCCTATTTTTCCGTAGTTGGGACAAAGACTGTTTGTCTGTTTGAAGGACTTTAGTTGACTAAATCTTAAGATTTATAACAGGCCCTCGAGCTAGCCGAACATGTACTGCGGAGACGCATCGACATTTGGCTCATCATCTTACTCGAAGAATAGGGTCTGCGTGTGGCGAACTACGGGACAGAGACCGCTGGAATGTTTACTGTCGAGTGTTACAACTGTTTCCTTTTTAAGGAGAGCTATAGAATTATTCCATGCCTTTGTTAGACAAAGCGTTCATCCCGTGACCGCGGCTACGTTCGGCGACTGACTGTCGCCTCGAGCCCAAGCTCATTATCACAACTCTCGAACAATTACAATCGGATTGAATAACTACAATTGTTCAATTACAGCTATAGTAGACTCTAGGTTACAATGTTGCGGGATTATCCAAAATTCCAAAGGCTCCGATGTTCTTTCATCTCCGACATATAAATAAGCGTAGCGACATAGAAGAGAGAGAGATAATTCCTTAGTTCAGAGTTCCTCAGTTCCCCAGTTCTTGTTAGTCTTGTTAATCGACGTGTTTGCATTTGTCAATTTGTAAATTATTGCAAATCTATCAAATTAAAATCTTGTAATTAATAAGAGTGAAAACGTATTGCGAACGATTCGAGTAACTTCGAGTATTTGAAATTTCAACGAGAATTCTGCCAATATCCAATTAAAATATGAATAAACATTTTTTTGTGAAGAATATTTGTCTAATAATATAATAGGATTAAGCGAACATTTATTTTCACCAACTTTAATCCTCTCCCGTGCCAGTACTCCTGCGCGTAGCAGGTTAGCCAAAACGTGGAGTTTAATTGTCAATCGCATTAAATAACAGACAACACTACAATTTAATCTGAATTCAAAAATTAACGGCAACACAACCAAAACGAGCCAAACAAAACGTAACACAAGACAACCAAGAAAACGAAACCTCAGCTTAACAACAATTGTAGTTGGATGAGTGTATGATTCTCTAGAGGAGCAGAATTTCGATTAAAATTTATTTCGATTAAAAATTACAAAATATGGAATACTTGTAAGAGTGCTATGTGAAGCTCTTACAGGATGCTCTTACGTATGCAACTTTTACGTGTATACTGTTGAAAGAAGAAAATTAGAAGACACTGTTCTAAGGATTACTGAACCTTACAAGAACATATGGCAACATATTTATCACAATAACTACTATAACAATATCGATATGGATAAAACACTTCTGAAAAACAAATTGTGAGTATGTGAAACAACTAAAAAATATAAAGGTCTAACTCCATCACTCCAAACAATAAAACTTTCAAGATGTTAACATGCATTTTATGGAAACCACCATATTTTGTTAGAAGTATGGAATATGTTACGTCCGGTGACTCTCTACGGTCGAGGTGTCCATCAACTGTGCATATATATGTCGGGTTATCATTAGAATTTAAGGCGCGTAACGATTCTTCGTTTGAATTAGCCATTGTTTTACGAAACAGAGAATATATTTACGCGAATAAACAAGATTTTACAAAATATTATGAATAATGAGTTTAATAAATAATAAGATTAACAAACGATAAGTTTAACTAATGATTAGATTAAAGAATAATAAGTTTAACGAATAATAAGGGGAACAAATAATATGTCTTACGAATAATAAATTTCACGAATAATGAGATTAACGATTAATAGGTTTTACGAATAATAAATTTAATTAACGCTATTAACAATGTTCCTGGGTTCAAACGAATCCACGGTCAACGGGATAACTCTTTACTATGCGTAGAATAATTTTAAATACAAAAGATACGATTGCTGAGACACTCGGTAAATCGCTCGATGTATCACTTTCCAAGGCGATCACACGAATGAATATCTGATGAAAATCTTTTTCGCTATACGACTGCATTTGTTTGTTATATGCTCGCTGGAGGCATCGAGAAGGTTCCAATCGCCTTTGCTAGGCAGTTTCTGTCAAAAGTTTGTTGTATACTCTTTGGAAGCATCGAGAAAGATCCAAACGCCGTTGCTAGGCAGTTTCTGTCTGGAGTTTGATTCCTAATACAACGTGTGTCCCATTATATCGAAATCTCCAAAGTACAATTCTATGTGATTTCTAGGGAGAACAATATAACCGATCCACACCTTCGTCAGGCAAAACGTTTATCCCGTGACCGTGGCTACGTTCGGCGACCAGTTGTCACCTCGAACCCACTTTCGCAATCACAAATATCAAACAATTACAAATGACAACAATTGCTTAATTACAGCTATGATAAAATCGAGGCTAAAGCATTAGAAAACTTTCCCAAAAGTTGCAAAGGGAAGGCTCCGGTTTTCCTTTCATCTCCGACATATAATTATGCGGGTCGCAATAATCCTAAGGAACGGTCATAAAACGAGGCTTCTGGATTTACCGCTAAAGCCGTTAAGTGGCCTAAAACACCTTCAAATCGAGACATTCCTTATGGTTATTGTTCCATCAGGTAGAAATTGGGGAGTACTTGCTTCGGCATTACATATACTAAAATTGGAACGATACATAGAAGATTAGCATGACCCCTGCGCAAGTATGACACGCAAAATCGTGAAGCGATCCACACTTTCGGGGAACACGAGGCGGGTATGGGTTTTCAGGGCGTAGGACTATGCCCTGGGAAAGTGGCTCGTCGGTGCCTTTGGCACCCGCCAGTTTGCAGATCCGGTGCAGAGAATTTTGCGGAGGATGGATATGGCAGACAAAAAAGGCAGTAACTTTTACGGCGCAGGGAAAAGATACCTCAATACCGGTGCAGCCGCGGGTTGTAAAGCGAGCCCCGCTGCGTCGCCATCGAGCAATCGTGGCCGTCCGGGGGTGGACCATCAGGCCCCCGGGCGTTTTCATGCGTCTGGTGACGAGGACGTGCAACCAGAGGAGTCTCGGGGAAGGTCAGAGGGTCCGGATGTAACTATCAGCGGCCCGGGATCTTCGTCGGATGGGCTGCTTTCGCGGTACGATGGCGGCGGCAGGGTGAGATTCGACGACGAAATGTCATCGTGTCCATCCTCTACGACCGTTGTGAACGCGCTCGGCAAGCGATCATACCGGAAAATTACCCGGTCATGGTTGGCCTCACGGAGGGCGAGAGCGTCTAACGCTGAACTCCAACGGCGCACGTGGTCACCACCTCCGCCGTCGCCTCAACAATCGCCGATCTCTGCCGTCTCTGCATCCGCGACAGTGCCGTTGGCGACGACGACGTGCGGAAAGAGGATATAAAGACGGCATCGGAGGAAAGAGAAGGGACCGAGAAGGACAGCTAACCGATTCAGGGACATGAACACGCGGACAGCGCATACCTGCGGAGAAGGGTGCGCTTTCTGGAGAGTGAGGTCAGTCGTCTCCAGGAGACGGTGGAACGGCTAACCAAGGAATGTACTAAGAGGGCAGTAACAGAAGGAAGTGTAGCGACACTCGACAGCAAACTTTCCAACGGTTTCTGTCCCATGGCTCGTTACACAAAGACCCTATCCTTCGGACAAGATGATTGCCAGATGCCTATACATTATTACAGAATATTTTCAGTTAACCTAAGGACCTGCTACAAATCTTAGGATTAATTTAGCTAAGGTCCTCCAAAGGGACAAATGGTCTTTTTCTTAACAGCCCCTATACCTACCGCCCACTACAGGAAGATACTGGAAATCTGCTTTCCTCACCTACGACGCTTCCTACTAGCATCTTTCTCTCAAGGGTGGTTAGCATCCTTTTCCAACCACCAACTCAAAATTTAGCCAATTAACAGCGACGTCCACTTCCCTCACTTTCCGAACCAACGCTTTCCTCAACGAATCCGATGATCTCGTATCCTTAGAGACACCCCACCACAGCTTTTCCTATCCAGCATCATCCTGACAGAAAGTCAGTCGCGAGACGCCCGTCCGAATTGATAGTTGGTAGTTGGCAGTAATCACTGATCCGAGTTGCTCGACATCTCAGGCAATCATCGTCCAAACTCGTAGCGCATATCGAATCGTATCTATTCGAGTTCGAACTTGTAATCGCGAACCGAAATTAATAACCGCGAGTTTTACGCCAAGTATACTCACCGAATATATTTTGTTAATAAATATTTATTGTTAAACATATTCGAGTGTTCCTTCAATACCTATCACGCCCATCACCTCAGAAATAACGACGGTGAATGTGAAGCGGCGGGGATCACTACTACGAGGGCATAAAAGAAGATGCTCCCGGGCCCCAACGGAAATGATTATGGGCCACAGAATAAGAATACGTATAAAAAATTTCCTGCAAAAAGTGCTAATTTCGTGGATAGAAGATTGTGGATCAAAGGAAAACGATGCCTTACAATTTATCCACATGCTTTCTCTGTTTACACATCGAATAACCTCAACAGGTTATGGGCCCAGGGCTGTAAATTGCAAGGTAGCAACGTGAAGTGAATAAATTGTTAAAGTGTTGTGCTTGGTAAAATAAGGGATAGTGCTAAAATGGAATCAGCAAGTGCGAAGATCGAGATGTTACGCGGCGAAGAAAATTGGTTCCAGTGGCGTTTTGTTATGCGTACACTTTTGGAGGAAGATGACGACCTGATCAACGTGTGTGAAGGGAATCTGTGTTGTCCACGTAACAGCGCGGAGAAAGAAATCGCTCGTAAAAGATTTTTGAAAGCAGATCGGTTAGCGAGAAAATTAATCGTGACCTCAGTAGGAAGGAAACCGTTGGATCTTCTTTTATGTTGCACAACAGCACATGAAATATGGAAAAAGCTGAATACAGTATATGATATGAAGTCGGATGAGAATTTAAATATGGTCCAGAAGCAGTTCTTCGATTTTAAATGGAAAGAATCTGAAAATGTCTCGTACAACCTATCAAAGTTGGAACTCATAGCGGCAAAGATGAAAGCCCTTGGGAGTGAAATTGGCGAGAAAATGATGATAACACGCATTTTATCGGTGTTACCAAACAAATTTGATCATTTTCACAGTGCGTGGCATTCCGTGGAAGAAGAAAGGAAGACCTTAGACAGGCTTTGTACCAGGCTGATGACGGGAGAAATCAGATGGAAGAAAGACGACCAGGAAACATCGGTGGCACTGGTAACAAAAAGTAACAATTATAAAAAGGAACAGCAGAAGCAGTCAAGTAAACGTGAATACGAGAAACAAGGACCAAGCTGCTTCAACTGTGGAAAAGTTGGCCATCTAAAGAAGGATTGCTTTAGATGCTTTATATGCAAAAGGAAAGGCCACACAAGTAAAAATTGTTTTAAAAGTAACAGAAGAGACAACCAGGAACCTAGGAATCAAAATCGGGATCACAGCGGAATTGGTCTATTAGGAAGTACCTCAGCGATACAAGCGGCAAACCCTGATGTTTGGATAATCGGCTCAGGAGCTACGGATCACATGACAGGACGACGGGAATGGTTTAGCGTCTTCGAAGAATTCGATAACACGGTGAAGATAGAGATCGGCGATGGCACATTCATGGATGCGTGCGGCAAAGGAAAAATCAGAGTAGAGACTTTTGTGGGCGGCAAATGGGTAACATGTACAATGAACGATGTTCTGTACGTACCAGGTATGAAAAGAAATCTATTTTCCATTAGATCTGTTACAAGAAGGGGCATAGATTTCTGTGTTTCAAAGGAAGGGACCAATTGTATATTTTCACAAAATCAGAAAATAATAGCAAGAGGTTCTGTTATCGGAAATTTGTATAAAGTAGATATGCGAGTTATCATACCGTCAGTGTGTAATTTTAGCAATAGAGCAGAGTCAAATAGCAGTTATGGCATGAACGGCTATGTCATCAAAATATCAGGTATGTTAAAGAGTTCTTAAAGAATTTAAATATGAAAGTTGTAGAGGATAATAACTTTTTCTGTGAAGGTTGCGCGTACGGAAACCTCATAGATCGAGTTTTCACGAGAAAATCAATCGGGCGACTAAACCTCGCGAAATTATTTATGCGGATGTATGTGGACCTATGGAAGTCGAGTCATTAGGCAAGAAACTGTATTTTCTGACATTTAAAGATGATTTTTCAAAATTTACAAAGATTTACTTCTTACGACGTAAGTCAGAAGTAATTGAAAAATTAAAAACTTTTTGCCTAGAAGTTGAGAATCAATTAAACGATAAGATTAAAGAAATTCATAGTGATGGAGGGAAAGAATTAAAAAATAAAGAAGTCAAAGAATTTTTAAGAAGTCAGGGAATTAGGCACACAATTAACGTCCCATACACTCCTGAACAGAATGGTGTCGCAGGAAGGGAAAATAGAACAATAGTAGAGGCAGCTGTTGAGGCAACGCTGTTTTGATGAGCCGAAGCCATGAACACAGCAGTACATGTCATAAATAAGACGGGGCTGAGAAGACAAGACAAGAAAACACCATATGAACTGTGGTACGGGAAACCGACGAATTTAGAAAAGTTTAGACAGGCGACATTGGCTTCGGGGTTTTTCAGTTATTGGGTAACACAGCTAGCGTGCGGATCTGGACCAGCTCAAATTGTATTCTTACTTATTACACTTCTATTTAAATATATTTTCTGCCTTACAATTTATCCACGTGTTTTCTCTGTTTACACATCGAATAACCTCAACATAAATATTATAAGTAGTTTCGCCAAATTGAGTTAACATTTCTATAGGTATGAGAAAAAGCGCGTATATTCCCGCGCGATATCCTAGAGTCTAAACAGAGCTGGCGTCAACGATGTATCTGCGACCGAGTGAGAGGTAGACTGTCCGTAGGATTTTCAACCGCTGCTGGTCGGTAAAATAATACGATAGTACACAACAAGTGTATAAGGTGAAACCGTGAATGCATGTGTGTGTGTGTGTGTATGTGTGTGTGGATAACGATAAGGTGAAGCGAATAATATGCATAATGAACCTTTTCTTTCTTTTATGAAGAAAGATTTTATTTTTCATTCTTTTGGTCTCTCCCCTCTCGTTTCTTTTTTCTTTTCTTCTCTCCAGCGTTAGATGAAGCGCACAAATGACCAAATCTTTCCACGGTTCTCTCTCGGTTCGCTATATTTTGCGAATGAAATTGTACTTCAAATCCACTATATCCAAACGTCTTCCCCTTTCCTTTCCTATTCCTCCACCTACATTTTGAATAACCCAGAGCGGTCGGATCCTACATCGAATCGATAAAGTTTGGACCCACGTAAAAATAAGTATAATGCTCAGGAGTTTGTCGTTTGGGTATTCAATTGTGTGTTCACTATCGTTACTACTCGCACTCCGCACTCGTAGTACAAATCGACAAATTTTTACAATTTGTTAATTTATCAACCACAGTTGATCATTTTAGAATCCACAGGAAAATGATAACATGCTCGATATTCTAGTTTGTGTTTGAAGATACATAAAAAATATATGTGTCGGAGATGAAAGAACATCGGAGCCTTTGGAATTTTGGATAATCCCGCAACATCGTAATCTAAAGTCTACTATAGCTGTAAGTAAACAATTGTAGTTATTCAATCCGATAGTAATTGTTCGAGAGTTGTGATAATGAGCTTGGGCTTGAGGCGACAGCCAGTCGCCGAACGTTCACGGGATGAACGCTATGTCTAACAAAGGCATGGAGTAATTCTGGAGCTCTCCTTAAAAAGGAAATAGTTGTAACACTCGACAGTAAACATTCCAACGGTCTCTGTCCCGTAGCTCTCTTACGGCGCGTCTCCGCAATACATGTTCAGTTAGCCTGAGGGCCCGTTATAAATATATAAACATACAAACAGTCTTTGTCCCAACTACTGGAGGATAGGAGAGACCTATTTTTTCAACGAACGGTGTCTCCCACTAGCAACTTTCCCTCGAGGGCAGCTAGCATCTTTTTCTAACCACTGATATGGAGATGGACCAATTAGCAGCAACGCCAATTTCCCTTACTTTCTGAACGAGGGCTTTTCTCGACGAATCCGATGATCTCGTGTTCTTAGACACACCCCATTATGGTTTTCCTCTGTAGCATTATCGGGACGGGAAAGTCATTCTCTCTCGCGATCTGATCGACGAAAAGAGTAACCCCTTCCAACCAGTGAATATCACGCGTCCGACTTAGATTTTGTGAGCACGTTCATCTATCATCCCGTCGACCGCGGATTCGTTATTGAACCTAGGATCATTGTCATTAGCTTTTCGAGTATCTAATTACCACGATCACTTGTCAGATTCTGTAATAGTAATTTGCACTAGTCAATGTCTTCTCTATTGTATAACGACAATGTGTAATCCAATCGAAGATTCGTTTCACGCCCCTAACCCTAATTATAATGTAAACCAGACATATATTTATACACTTCCTATACTCATACATATCTCATTGAGCATGTGAAAACTCACTAGTCGAACGTAGGTTATAGGTAAAGAAATATAAATAGAAGATAAATTTGAGATAACAAAATGATAGCACGCGTCATACAAAATATATTTTAGAAAAAATAAATGATTTCTTATACTTTTTTACTTGTATTTATTTTCCTATATTTTTACTTCCCTTGTAAAATATCTATTATATTTCGATGTACAGAGTTTTTTTATATTTTCATGTTAAATTATATTATTCTTTCAGAGCTATATAATTTTCCTCTTTCACTATTTGAAGTTTCCTTCCACGAAACGATTTCCTTCAACGAAAACCATGCCATGCTTTGAAATACAACTTTTCAAAACATTTAATGTAAAAATAGGGAGATCATGATCCATGCTGATATATACATATTTTCCCATTTGGAGTTAACATTTGTTTCCCATTTGAAGTTACATAAAGTTTCTTCATGCTTAAATTTAATTTGCGATAAGTATCTTCTGTTTGTTCTTCAGTCATAATCACGGAAATAAGTGGTCGAAGAGATAGTGTACATCGAAATATAATATAATATGCTCAATTATATTAGAACTGCTAAAATATTCAACAAGGACGGTGGTATAGGCAATCGTCATCGAGAACAGATGACTAGCAACCGTGTTATCGTAAGTAGCTGGTTTTTCTTGTTCCTTATTTCGAGATTCAGCTTCCATTCGTTACATTCATCAACTCTTTGTATTCTCCTTATTTCCCCTTCCCTTTTCACCCTTTTCCACTTGCGGCTCATTTCTTCACCCGGAACAGAGTATGTAGCTGATTTTCATCGAACAAACCTGTTCGAACGTCTTACACCACTTTACGGATACTTGCATATAACTATAATACGCATCTTCATTCGTCTCTTATTCATTGAATGGATTTGAGAGACAGCAATTCTGGCGTGCTTTCCTCTAAGCATTATCGTGTTAGGAATGTTCCTATTAGAGTATACATGCTTCGTAACGGTAATAAATAGACCGAGTTCGATGGACTTTTATACGGAGCAAATTTCTGGTGCCCAGATTTACTACTATAAATCAATGCATCATTTGATTAAGCAGTTTCAGAAAACAGTCTGAATTTAATTTGGTAGGACTGTAGTTTTAAAGATATCTCCAGGATACGCGGAACAGCGTACTCTATATATTTAGTATAGTTTAAAATGATATCTTATAGGATTCTCAAATCCGAGTCGAAATTGTATTCGTGAGCAGTTGCAGTTTTCATACAGGCATGTATGTATGTTTTCACTTAAAGCCTTTTTAACTATGTGGCGTCAGAGTTTTCTCTGAACGTTGTCTATTGACAGTCTTGAGTGCAGTGACATCATATTTGATGCTGTCGAAAAATTAGTAAATAAAATTATTGCTAAACAGATCGAGAGAAAAGGAGCGTTAGATACTCCTCTTATTAAATCATCAGACGTTAAAAATTGTTTACTTTTCATTTTTACTATTTATATTATTTCTAAAATAATACTAACATTGACAATAAAACTCGATTGGGTTAGACATCTGCGCTTTAGTGATAAATAGTTGTTACGCAATACATTTGTTCAGTTGAGATGTACTGTTGAATTTCACTATACAAATTGTATTATAATTTATAGCTTAATTATGGATAGATTTCAATGGTAAGAAGATTATTTTGTACAAGTACAAGCATATGTCTGTACTCAAAGTGATGAAGAATCTTTATGCTCTTGTTCAGCAACTGGCCAAATAACGTCAACTGCGTTCATTTATGCGACAAAAAACATATACATCTACAGAAATTGTATAATAAACAACTCACTTCTCGATAAATGTGCGAACATGTTTAAGATGTTCGAATTTCGAATATATTTCAGATATTCATCCACTTATGTGAAGAACAATTTTCCGCATGAGTCATCTGATTATTTTATTTTTTTTCCGAATTCTGTACATTATGTGTGTATTCTGTACATTCTCTGTGAACGCTTCCAGCCCTTCCGGCTTCGTCGTTTCCACGATTAGGCCAGTGTCGCTTATTTTTTTAACTGCCGTGACTTGTATACCCCCTTTACGGGGGTTTACTAGCGTGAATAGCGCGTCGCGCGCTTCTCCGCTTGTTCTTATTTCACCATTCTCAACTTCCGAGCGGATTATAACTACATTTTACCGCCATTTGTCCATTGTTTATTGCTGGCCATCTTCACTTTTTTCCGCGTACTCACAGCGACTTACTCACAGCGCTTAATATCGCAGTTTCCTTATTCTTAGCTTTTAGCTTGTTCTAGCCTTCCGGCTAGATAGTTGTGGAGCAGGAACTTCTCCACAAGTCGTCTCATATCCTTAAAGTAACGCATTATCGTTGCGGTTTGCCTTTGTTAACTTTGTTGCTCGGGTCGTGGCAGAATGGCAGGACCATTTTTCCATATCGCTAGCTTGTTCCCTTATGTCGGGTATTGACCGCGATTCTTCTTTAGTATCCTCCTTCTCTTCATCAGACCGCTTCTTGATTTCTGGGTCGTTTTGCTTTTTCGGTGTAGCGCTTATACTAGGATTTTTGGTGGTTGACCCCTCTTCCCCTTTTTCAGGCTTTTGCGTTTTCAAGGGTTGCAAAACCATCCTTGCATTCGTGGCGGGTGGCGTCTGCCCACGTGAAGACATCTGGATTACTTTCGTAGCGGACTGTTTGTACACACGGACAGTGTACGAAGCGACGCGAACACAACCTATCTGCATGCCATCGTCTTGGGTCAACGCATGCTGTCAGGAGATCTTTAAAATATGTCCAAGGATGTTGGTCGATGTAATTGTTAACAATGACTTGGCTTATTTAGAACCAGGCAGGCAACCGCCAGAGGCAAGGGAGGTGAAGAGGCTCTACAAGGATTTCTGGGGTAGAACTGGACCTCCAAATTCCATAATCCCAGGAAGAAGAGCCTCGGAGTTGTTATTATGTGAATACTTTCTTGTTTCACATGATCTAATAAACCAACACTTCTTTCAACTTTTTTTAACAAACTGTTTTGAATCGTGCAACATTTTCGATCGATTGCGATATCTCTCACAATTGCATAGTTTTATTTGTGAATATTGCACAAGTAAATATTTCGTTTTTTCGTTCAGACAAACTACAACGTGATATTATTTTATATCACTGTCGCTTGATCACTTTGCACAATTTTTATGCTAAGAGAAACATGTTAAAATTCTACATGCAATTTCTTTAGAGACGGTTGTACATTCAAATCATACAAATATTTTTTTTAGACCTTTTTTTAAAAAGGAGTTTATTGGGCCCAGAAAATACAGATTTTAAGTGCATATATTCACAATAAACATGAATTTTTGTAATGGTATGTTAGGTAAAGGTATCGATACGCGGCGGTACGACGTAGCCATGCTGTATTATGTGTCGGCGCTTTACATTTTTTGTTGTATGATGCGGTTTTTGGCTTTAAGCCTCTGGGGAGCGGAGCTTTTTTTTTATTTTCTTTTTCTGTCCTGAAAAACTTGTTCGCAAAACAGGACGCTTCGGTAGTTTGCTTTTTGGGTGTTGTGTAACTTTGGGGAAGGGTGGGATGAGAGGGATGGGGCGGGTGGGGGGGGGGGACAAATAGGATTATTTACAAATATTTACAAATATTTACAAATATTTACAGTGTTTACATTTTACACCTGTGTTATGCGGTGTCAGAATTGAGTTCTGTCGGTTTAATGTTCTCTCTTACCTTGTTATGGGTTCTGTATCCACCAGTATTTTTTTGTGTTTCTTCTGTGTTTGTCTTTGGTGTCTTTCCGGGGGAGGGCAATGTTGTATCTCCATCTCGGGTCAGCGGTCTGTCCATTTATGTTTTCTTCGTAGAGTATGGTTTTGATCCCTGTTTTTCTTTTTATGTGATATATTATTGGGATGTTGTTTTGGTCCTGGAAGTAGTTTTTTCGTCTAGGTATAGAAAGGCTTCTGCGGGGATGTGGCCTGTTTCACAGTGTTTTTGTAATATGCGTTGTTAGGAAATAGGCAGCTGAAAACTAAGCTGTTTTCTTTTATTTTTGCTGCTTGCGCGAAGTGGTTTCTTATTAGCTTTAGGATGTGGCAGTCGATGCGGTGAATGTTGGCTAGGTCGTATATTGTTTTGTTTTTTACATATTTTTTGAATCCGCTGTGTTCGGATTTGTATGTGCTCAGGCAAGCCCTGATGCATTTTCTTTCGAATATGCGGATTTTTTCCATCTGGGAGGCTGATATGTTGTACCAGATTGGGCTGCCGTAGGTAATGATTGGTCTGATTAGTGCTTGGTAGCATAGTATTTTCACTTTGCTGTCGAGATGTTTGGAGTAAAATAGTCTTTTTATTCGCCAGAATGCTTTATTGGCCTTAGCAAGTTGGGTTTCGGTGTGCTGCTTGTAGTTTAATTTGTCGTCTATGTTTATTCCTAAGTATTTTACGCACTTTTGTGTGGTATGAGTGCCCCTTTGTTTGCTTTTTCTCTTACTTGGAATTTTCGGCAGTGTTCTCTTTCTGTTGGGTCGATTTCACTTAACTTGTGTCTGAATAGTATGGTTTCGCATTTGCTTGTGTTGATTTTTAGTTTCCACGCGTGGTAATAGTCGTTTACTTTTTCGAAAAGTTCTTGCAGTTCAGTTTTTATTGTCTTAGTTTTGCGGCCTGTTACGTAGATGATTAGGTCATCTGCGAAGGCTATGGAGCGTTTGTGGGTGGATGTATTGAGATTAAAGAGGTTCAGTAAGTCACTATTGTAAATACTGAAAAGTAGCGGGGAATTTACTGTACCTTGTTGCAGACCGTTTGTTATAGACAATTCTTTGCTTGATGTGCTTGCACCTTCGGTCATTACGAATGTTCTGCTCGTGATCATGTCCCAGACTATTTTAATTAGGTGTTTAGGAAGGTTTATCTTGATCAATTTGTATATGAGACCTGGGATCCAGACTGTGTCAAAAGCTTTTTCGAGGTCTATTAAGCAGGCGGCTACTCGTTGTTTTGCGTTTAGGGCCCAGCAGATGTCCGACGTAAGTTTGTTTATTGCGTGGATTGTGGAGTGGTTGTGCATGAAGCCAAATTGATTTTCTGCGATTATGTCATTTTTTGTGCAGAAGGAAGTGAGGGGGTTGTTTATGATTATTTCAAGTACTTTGCTTATGTTGGGGAGCAGACTTATGGGTCGTAGGTTTGCGGGCGATGAGCCGTCTTTGTCTCTTTTTGTAATAGCTATCAATGTGTTGTTTAGAGCATTGTTGAAGAGTACTGTGTAGTACCATTTTATTTTGTTCGGTAGGCGCTTGAGTAAAATGTTTGGGATACCGTCGAAGCCGGAGGATTTTTTGTTGTTTAGTTTGGAGAAGATTGTGTTTGGTTGATTGTAATTTGTGAAGTAGTTTATTTCTGGATCTGGTTGTTTGGGGTTGTCTGCGGTGTTTTCGTTTGAGAATGTGCAGACTGTTTTGTTTAGCGTTTTGTCTTGTTCCATTTCATTTTTAAGTTTGTTTCGGCGATGATAATTCTGTTTAGTTGATCTCGGCCCATGTGTTCGTTTTGTGTGTGTATTTTGGAAAAGTGGGTGCCGATGATGTCTAGTTTTTCTGTTGTTTTAGTTATTATGAAGTTACCCTCGATGTCTTTGGTGGTGTTGTGTATTGTTATACCTGCTTCTTGGATGAGGGAGGTTTCTTCTGGGGGCAATTTGAGAGGTGGGATGGAGCTTTGTCCTTTTGGTCTGAAGATTTGATTTATTTGTGGGAACATGTTGGCTGAGTCGTTTTTGGAGATGTTTCTTATTTTATTTGTCCAGTAATGATTTATAGCGTTTGCGAATTCTTGTTTCATTTGCGCTTTTATTTTGTATAGTAGGTACTTTAGGAATTCTAATTCTTCTCTTTTGTCGTAAAAGGCACCGGAAAATTGTCTTTCACGGTGATCTTATTTAATTCCCCGTAGATGACGCAGAGATGCATTTTTTATTCTTTTTCCGCACTAATACAACAAGGGATTGCGTATGGTGAATTGCTTGGTCTGATCATTTCTTTCTCGTACAAATCGTCCAAAATTGAAAAATCGGCCGATATGCCGACAGCAATGTCGCCGTTCGGCCCTCTTTACGGAGTAAGACCAGCCTCGCCGTCCGCCACGCTCGTGGGTAGACTCCCTCCCTCAGACATCTCGTGTAGAGGCGCCGAAGTTTGACAACGAGATGATGGCGTACGGTTTATCTCGCGCGACGTAACACGGTTTTTCGCTACATATAGCAAATTTCTTTTTATGATTAGTATTTTGGTTCATGCATACCTGAAATATAATTACGATGTAATTTTGTTAAATTGAAAATCGCGCTAGCCTGCCACAGATATTGGTGAATTATAATACAATTATTCAGTTTTTCTACAAACATTGTGGCCTTTTTCCTACTTAGTTCGGTAATTTTCAATTTTAAGGTGTTTCGTAAACAATTTCGTTTCGTTGTAATTTAAGATTTGTTAACAAGCACTTTTCACAAACTGACCGCTGTTACTTGTCTTTGGATCGTTGTTTTGTGAATACGGTGAATGTAGGAATAAGAAAGAAGAGAAGCAATTGAGATACGAGATACCTTACAGATTTTATATCTAGACAAATAAAGTCAAAAGAAATATAATTTAACCAGTGTCTGGATCCATTTGGACTAGTCAGCAAATAACGGAAGTTGTTTAACTTAGTGTCATAAGAAGCCAAGGTATCTCTAAACGACGGATTTAGTATCAACATTCATTGTAACTTCAAAGAATTGTGTCGGGCTTAGGCATGGTCTTCTGTGCAGTTGACCGAACGTTGCGCATTTCCAGAGTTCAGCTATCGTCCAATATCATTTTGATCGTGAGATTCTCAAAAATCCAATTAAATCGTTTTATAACAATGAAATAAAAAATATGAAAACTTCGTTTTTCTTATTTTGGCAATTTATGAGTAATTGCGTTATCGCTGGAGCAGACAAAGAAAACACCGGAAACTACTTGCAGTGATCAGTTCCGCGACGTAGTGGGGATAACTCGTATCCGCTTAAAATTTGAAGAGACAAATTTTCGACCCTCTGAGCGACGTTTATTTCGTCAGGACTATCAATTGTCGTTTGAACGTTGTGTTTCGATCGTTCGCGGAGAGACGCGATCGCGAGATAGCACATCAACGAGAGTTGTATGTTCCCGTTACGATTAAATAATCGACGCCACGAACTGATCGATTCCCTCATTTCGATTAGGATAATAAGGGTAGTTCAATGAATTCCACAGAATTAACACAAATAAATTAACGTTTATTTTAACAAATTATCAACTGGGAAGACATAAAGAGAACAACAAAAAGAAATGTAACTGCGTTTTGCTTGATAAGTAATGCGCGATATAAGAGATGTGTTGACGGTTCGGCTTCTCGAAAAGTTCTGCACGCCTTTCGATTTTTTCCGTTTTTTCTGGAAGGCGACCCCCACTACATTCGGATCACGCCACATTCTTTTACGCGAGGTAAAATAACGGCCACGAATCGACGTTTCTGGAGGTCGCCCTGCTTAATGCACCATGCGCTTGCCACTACAATGTTTGTTTGCCGGGCAGCCGCGACGATCCGTCTGCGACATTATAGTGCCGCGATCGACAGTTAAGAATATGATCTATGGTAAGCCGCATGGCGTAACACGTTGCATTAATTTCTCTAATGTAATTTCGCGTACCTTTAACTGTAACTCAGTTCTTTCGGTACTTAACGAGAGAGCCGAAAATTTCGTCGTTTTAAAGTTTGATGATCTCGATAATTGTTAATTGTGTAATTTCGTGCTCCTGATAAGGATCGATAACTTACAATTAATATGCA